>NW_026967958.1:0-149703 GCF_028390025.1 Pseudophryne corroboree
TCCCAAACGAAGGTCACTAGAAAGAAAATTTTAAAGCCTCCTGTTAGGCCATCATCTACACGACATAGCCCTGAATTTTCCAATGCGTAGCTCTTTGCAAAAGAGAGATATTGGCAAGGAAAAGCTATCTTGTACCTTTGCATTTTTCTCACAAACGAAGGACACTAGAATTAAAATTTTAAAGCCTCCTGTTAGGCCATCATCTACACGACATAGCCCTGAATTTTCCAATGCGCAGCTCTTTGCAAAAGAGAGATATTGGCAAGGAAAAGCTGTCTTGTACCTTTGCATTTTTCTCACAAACGAAGGAAACTAGAAAGAAAATTTTAAAGCCTCCTGTTAGGCCATCATCTACACGACATAGCCCTGAATTTTCCAATGCGTAGCTCTTTGCAAAAGAGAGATATTGGCAAGGAAAAGCTGTCTTGTACCTTTGCATTTTTCTCCCAAACGAAGGACACTAGAAAGAAAATTTTAAAGTCTCCTGTTAGGCCATCATCTACACGACATAGCCCTGATTTTTCCAATGCGCAGCTCTTTGCAAAAGAGAGATATTGGCAAGGAAAAGCTGTCTTGTACCTTTGCATTTTTCTCCCAAACGAAGGACACTAGAAAGAAAATTTTAAAGCCTCCTGTTAGGCCATCATCTACACGACATAGCCCTGAATTTTCCAATGCGCAGCTCTTTGCAAAAGAGAGATATTGGCAAGGAAAAGCTGTCTTGTACCTTTGCATTTTTCTCCCAAACGAAGGACACTAGAATTAAAATTTTAAAGCCTCCTGTTAGGCCATCATCTACACGACATAGCCCTGAATTTTCCAATGCGCAGCTCTTTGCAAAAGAGAGATATTGGCAAGGAAAAGCTGTCTTGTACCATTGCATTTTTCTCCCAAACGAAGGACACTAGAATTAAAATTTTAAAGCCTCCTGTTAGGCCATCATCTACACGACATAGCCCTGAATTTTCCAATGCGCAGCTCTTTGCAAAAGAGAGATATTGGCAAGGAAAAGCTGTCTTGTACCTTTGCATTTTTCTCCCAAACGAAGGACACTAGAAAGAAAATTTTAAAGCCTCCTGTTAGGCCATCATCTACACGACATAGCCCTGATTTTTCCAATGCGCAGCTCTTTGCAAAAGAGAGATATTGGCAAGGAAAAGCTGTCTTGAACCATTTCATTTTTCTCCCAAACGAAGGACACTAGAAAGAAAATTTTAAAGCCTCCTGTTAGGCCATCATCTACACGACATAGCCCTGAATTTTCCAATGCGCAGCTCTTTGCAAAAGAGAGATATTGGCAAGGAAAAGCTGTCTTGTACCTTTGCATTTTTCTCCCAAACGAAGGACACTAGAATTAAAATTTTAAAGCCTCCTGTTAGGCCATCATCTACACGACATAGCCCTGAATTTTCCAATGCGCAGCTCTTTGCAAAAGAGAGATATTGGCAAGGAAAAGCTGTCTTGTACCTTTGCATTTTTCTCCCAAACGAAGGACACTAGAATTAAAATTTTAAAGCCTCCTGTTATGCCATCATCTACACGACATAGCCCTGAATTTTCCAATGCGCAGCTCTTTGCAAAAGAGAGATATTGGCAAGGAAAAGCTGTCTTGTACCATTGCATTTTTCTCCCAAACGAAGGACACTAGAAAGAAAATTTTAAAGCCTCCTGTTAGGCCATCATCTACACGACATAGCCCTGAATTTTCCAATGCGCAGCTCTTTGCAAAAGAGAGATATTGGCAAGGAAAAGCTGTCTTGTACCTTTGCATTTTTCTCCCAAACGAAGGAAACTAGAAAGAAAATGTTAAAGCCTCCTGTTAGGCCATCATCTACACGACATAGCCCTGAATTTTCCAATGCGTAGCGCTTTGCAAAAGAGAGATATTGGCAAGGAAAAGCTATCTTGTACCTTTGCATTTTTCTCCCAAACGAAGGACACTAGAATTAAAATTTTAAAGCCTCCTGTTAGGCCATCATCTACACGACATAGCCCTGAATTTTCCAATGCGCAGCTCTTTGCAAAAGAGAGATATTGGCAAGGAAAAGCTGTCTTGTACCTTTGCATTTTTCTCCCAAACGAAGGACACTAGAAAGAAAATTTTAAAGCCTCCTGTTAGGCCATCATCTACACGACATAGCCCTGATTTTTCCAATGCGCAGCTCTTTGCAAAAGAGAGATATTGGCAAGGAAAAGCTGTCTTGTACCTTTGCATTTTTCTCCCAAACGAAGGACACTAGAATTAAAATTTTAAAGCCTCCTGTTATGCCATCATCTACACGACATAGCCCTGAATTTTCCAATGCGCAGCTCTTTGCAAAAGAGAGATATTGGCAAGGAAAAGCTGTCTTGTACCATTGCATTTTTCTCCCAAACGAAGGACACTAGAAAGAAAATTTTAAAGCCTCCTGTTAGGCCATCATCTACACGACATAGCCCTGAATTTTCCAATGCGCAGCTCTTTGCAAAAGAGAGATATTGGCAAGGAAAAGCTGTCTTGTACCTTTGCATTTTTCTCCCAAACGAAGGAAACTAGAAAGAAAATGTTAAAGCCTCCTGTTAGGCCATCATCTACACGACATAGCCCTGAATTTTCCAATGCGTAGCGCTTTGCAAAAGAGAGATATTGGCAAGGAAAAGCTATCTTGTACCTTTGCATTTTTCTCCCAAACGAAGGACACTAGAATTAAAATTTTAAAGCCTCCTGTTAGGCCATCATCTACACGACATAGCCCTGAATTTTCCAATGCGCAGCTCTTTGCAAAAGAGAGATATTGGCAAGGAAAAGCTGTCTTGTACCTTTGCATTTTTCTCCCAAACGAAGGACACTAGAAAGAAAATTTTAAAGCCTCCTGTTAGGCCATCATCTACACGACATAGCCCTGATTTTTCCAATGCGCAGCTCTTTGCAAAAGAGAGATATTGGCAAGGAAAAGCTGTCTTGTACCATTGCATTTTTCTCCCAAACGAAGGACACTAGAATTAAAATTTTAAAGCCTCCTGTTAGGCCATCATCTACACGACATAGCCCTGAATTTTCCAATGCGCAGCTCTTTGCAAAAGAGAGATATTGGCAAGGAAAAGCTGTCTTGTACCTTTGCATTTTTCTCCCAAACGAAGGACACTAGAAAGAAAATTTTAAAGCCTCCTGTTAGGCCATCATCTACACGACATAGCCCTGATTTTTCCAATGCGCAGCTCTTTGCAAAAGAGAGATATTGGCAAGGAAAAGCTGTCTTGAACCATTTCATTTTTCTCCCAAACGAAGGACACTAGAAAGAAAATTTTAAAGCCTCCTGTTAGGCCATCATCTACACGACATAGCCCTGAATTTTCCAATGCGCAGCTCTTTGCAAAAGAGAGATATTGGCAAGGAAAAGCTGTCTTGTACCTTTGCATTTTTCTCCCAAACGAAGGACACTAGAATTAAAATTTTAAAGCCTCCTGTTAGGCCATCATCTACACGACATAGCCCTGAATTTTCCAATGCGCAGCTCTTTGCAAAAGAGAGATATTGGCAAGGAAAAGCTGTCTTGTACCTTTGCATTTTTCTCACAAACGAAGGAAACTAGAAAGAAAATTTTAAAGCCTCCTGTTAGGCCATCATCTACACGACATAGCCCTGAATTTTCCAATGCGTAGCTCTTTGCAAAAGAGAGATATTGGCAAGGAAAAGCTGTCTTGTACCTTTGCATTTTTCTCCCAAACGAAGGACACTAGAAAGAAAATTTTAAAGTCTCCTGTTAGGCCATCATCTACACGACATAGCCCTGATTTTTCCAATGCGCAGCTCTTTGCAAAAGAGAGATATTGGCAAGGAAAAGCTGTCTTGTACCTTTGCATTTTTCTCCCAAACGAAGGACACTAGAAAGAAAATTTTAAAGCCTCCTGTTAGGCCATCATCTACACGACATAGCCCTGAATTTTCCAATGCGCAGCTCTTTGCAAAAGAGAGATATTGGCAAGGAAAAGCTGTCTTGTACCTTTGCATTTTTCTCCCAAACGAAGGACACTAGAATTAAAATTTTAAAGCCTCCTGTTAGGCCATCATCTACACGACATAGCCCTGAATTTTCCAATGCGCAGCTCTTTGCAAAAGAGAGATATTGGCAAGGAAAAGCTGTCTTGTACCATTGCATTTTTCTCCCAAACGAAGGACACTAGAATTAAAATTTTAAAGCCTCCTGTTAGGCCATCATCTACACGACATAGCCCTGAATTTTCCAATGCGCAGCTCTTTGCAAAAGAGAGATATTGGCAAGGAAAAGCTGTCTTGTACCTTTGCATTTTTCTCCCAAACGAAGGACACTAGAAAGAAAATTTTAAAGCCTCCTGTTAGGCCATCATCTACACGACATAGCCCTGATTTTTCCAATGCGCAGCTCTTTGCAAAAGAGAGATATTGGCAAGGAAAAGCTGTCTTGAACCATTTCATTTTTCTCCCAAACGAAGGACACTAGAAAGAAAATTTTAAAGCCTCCTGTTAGGCCATCATCTACACGACATAGCCCTGAATTTTCCAATGCGCAGCTCTTTGCAAAAGAGAGATATTGGCAAGGAAAAGCTGTCTTGTACCTTTGCATTTTTCTCCCAAACGAAGGACACTAGAATTAAAATTTTAAAGCCTCCTGTTAGGCCATCATCTACACGACATAGCCCTGAATTTTCCAATGCGCAGCTCTTTGCAAAAGAGAGATATTGGCAAGGAAAAGCTGTCTTGTACCTTTGCATTTTTCTCCCAAACGAAGGACACTAGAATTAAAATTTTAAAGCCTCCTGTTATGCCATCATCTACACGACATAGCCCTGAATTTTCCAATGCGCAGCTCTTTGCAAAAGAGAGATATTGGCAAGGAAAAGCTGTCTTGTACCATTGCATTTTTCTCCCAAACGAAGGACACTAGAAAGAAAATTTTAAAGCCTCCTGTTAGGCCATCATCTACACGACATAGCCCTGAATTTTCCAATGCGCAGCTCTTTGCAAAAGAGAGATATTGGCAAGGAAAAGCTGTCTTGTACCTTTGCATTTTTCTCCCAAACGAAGGAAACTAGAAAGAAAATGTTAAAGCCTCCTGTTAGGCCATCATCTACACGACATAGCCCTGAATTTTCCAATGCGTAGCGCTTTGCAAAAGAGAGATATTGGCAAGGAAAAGCTATCTTGTACCTTTGCATTTTTCTCCCAAACGAAGGACACTAGAATTAAAATTTTAAAGCCTCCTGTTAGGCCATCATCTACACGACATAGCCCTGAATTTTCCAATGCGCAGCTCTTTGCAAAAGAGAGATATTGGCAAGGAAAAGCTGTCTTGTACCTTTGCATTTTTCTCCCAAACGAAGGACACTAGAAAGAAAATTTTAAAGCCTCCTGTTAGGCCATCATCTACACGACATAGCCCTGATTTTTCCAATGCGCAGCTCTTTGCAAAAGAGAGATATTGGCAAGGAAAAGCTGTCTTGTACCATTGCATTTTTCTCCCAAACGAAGGACACTAGAATTAAAATTTTAAAGCCTCCTGTTAGGCCATCATCTACACGACATAGCCCTGAATTTTCCAATGCGCAGCTCTTTGCAAAAGAGAGATATTGGCAAGGAAAAGCTGTCTTGTACCTTTGCATTTTTCTCCCAAACGAAGGACACTAGAAAGAAAATTTTAAAGCCTCCTGTTAGGCCATCATCTACACGACATAGCCCTGATTTTTCCAATGCGCAGCTCTTTGCAAAAGAGAGATATTGGCAAGGAAAAGCTGTCTTGAACCATTTCATTTTTCTCCCAAACGAAGGACACTAGAAAGAAAATTTTAAAGCCTCCTGTTAGGCCATCATCTACACGACATAGCCCTGAATTTTCCAATGCGCAGCTCTTTGCAAAAGAGAGATATTGGCAAGGAAAAGCTGTCTTGTACCTTTGCATTTTTCTCCCAAACGAAGGACACTAGAATTAAAATTTTAAAGCCTCCTGTTAGGCCATCATCTACACGACATAGCCCTGAATTTTCCAATGCGCAGCTCTTTGCAAAAGAGAGATATTGGCAAGGAAAAGCTGTCTTGTACCTTTGCATTTTTCTCCCAAACGAAGGACACTAGAATTAAAATTTTAAAGCCTCCTGTTATGCCATCATCTACACGACATAGCCCTGAATTTTCCAATGCGCAGCTCTTTGCAAAAGAGAGATATTGGCAAGGAAAAGCTGTCTTGTACCATTGCATTTTTCTCCCAAACGAAGGACACTAGAAAGAAAATTTTAAAGCCTCCTGTTAGGCCATCATCTACACGACATAGCCCTGAATTTTCCAATGCGCAGCTCTTTGCAAAAGAGAGATATTGGCAAGGAAAAGCTGTCTTGTACCTTTGCATTTTTCTCCCAAACGAAGGAAACTAGAAAGAATATGTTAAAGCCTCCTGTTAGGCCATCATCTACACGACATAGCCCTGAATTTTCCAATGCGTAGCACTTTGCAAAAGAGAGATATTGGCAAGGAAAAGCTATCTTGTACCTTTGCATTTTTCTCCCAAACGAAGGACACTAGAATTAAAATTTTAAAGCCTCCTGTTAGGCCATCATCTACACGACATAGCCCTGAATTTTCAAATGCGCAGCTCTTTGCAAAAGAGAGATATTGGCAAGGAAAAGCTGTCAGGTACCTTTGCATTTTTCTCCCAAACGAAGGACACTAGAAAGAAAATTTTAAAGCCTCCTGTTAGGCCATCATCTACACGACATAGCCCTGAATTTTCCAATGCGTAGCTCTTTGCAAAAGATAGATATTGGCAAGGAAAAGCTGTCTTGTACCTTTGCATTTTTCTCCCAAACGAAGGACACTAGAAAGAAAATTTTAAAGCCTCCTGTTAGGCCATCATCTATACGACATAGCCCTGAATTTTCCAATGCGCAGCTCTTTGCAAAAGAGAGATATTGGCAAGGAAAAGCTGTCTTGTACCTTTGCATTTTTCTCCCAAACGAAGGACGCTAGAATTAAAATTTTAAAGCCTCCTGTTAGGCCATCATCTACACGACATAGCCCTGAATTTTCCAATGCGCAGCTCTTTGCAAAAGAGAGATATTGGCAAGGAAAAGCTGTCTTGTACCTTTGCATTTTTCTCCCAAACGAAGGACACTAGAATTAAAATTTTAAAGCCTCCTGTTATGCCATCATCTACACGACATAGCCCTGAATTTTCCAATGCGCAGCTCTTTGCAAAAGAGAGATATTGGCAAGGAAAAGCTGTCTTGTACCATTGCATTTTTCTCCCAAACGAAGGACACTAGAATTAAAATTTTAAAGCCTCCTGTTAGGCCATCATCTACACGACATAGCCCTGAATTTTCCAATGCGCAGCTCTTTGCAAAAGAGAGATATTGGCAAGGAAAAGCTGTCTTGTACCTTTGCATTTTTCTCCCAAACGAAGGACACTAGAAAGAAAATTTTAAAGCCTCCTGTTAGGCCATCATCTACACGACATAGCCCTGATTTTTCCAATGCGCAGCTCTTTGCAAAAGAGAGATATTGGCAAGGAAAAGCTGTCTTGTACCTTTGCATTTTTCTCCCAAACGAAGGACACTAGAATTAAAATTTTAAAGCCTCCTGTTAGGCCATCCTCTACACGACATAGCCCTGAATTTTCCAATGCGCAGCTCTTTGCAAAAGAGAGATATTGGCAAGGAAAAGCTGTCTTGTACCTTTGCATTTTTCTCCCAAACGAAGGACACTAGAATTAAAATTTTAAAGCCTCCTGTTAGGCCATCATCTACACGACATAGCCCTGAATTTTCCAATGCGCAGCTCTTTGCAAAAGAGAGATATTGGCAAGGAAAAGCTGTCTTGTACCTTTGCATTTTTCTCCCAAACGAAGGACACTAGAATTAAAATTTTAAAGCCTCCTGTTATGCCATCATCTACACGACATAGCCCTGAATTTTCCAATGCGCAACTCTTTGCAAAAGAGAGATATTGGCAAGGAAAAGCTGTCTTGTACCATTGCATTTTTCTCCCAAACGAAGGACACTAGAAAGAAAATTTTAAAGCCTCCTGTTAGGCCATCATCTACACGACATAGCCCTGAATTTTCCAATGCGCAGCTCTTTGCAAAAGAGAGATATTGGCAAGGAAAAGCTGTCTTGTACCTTTGCATTTTTCTCCCAAACGAAGGAAACTAGAAAGAATATGTTAAAGCCTCCTGTTAGGCCATCATCTACACGACATAGCCCTGAATTTTCCAATGCGTAGCACTTTGCAAAAGAGAGATATTGGCAAGGAAAAGCTATCTTGTACCTTTGCATTTTTCTCCCAAACGAAGGACACTAGAATTAAAATTTTAAAGCCTCCTGTTAGGCCATCATCTACACGACATAGCCCTGAATTTTCCAATGCGCAGCTCTTTGCAAAAGAGAGATATTGGCAAGGAAAAGCTGTCTTGTACCTTTGCATTTTTCTCCCAAACGAAGGACACTAGAATTAAAATTTTAAAGCCTCCTGTTAGGCCATCATCTACACGACATAGCCCTGAATTTTCCAATGCGCAGCTCTTTGCAAAAGAGAGATATTGGCAAGGAAAAGCTGTCTTGTACCTTTGCATTTTTCTCCCAAACGAAGGACACTAGAATTAAAATTTTAAAGCCTCCTGTTAGGCCATCATCTACACGACATAGCCCTGAATTTTCAAATGCGCAGCTCTTTGCAAAAGAGAGATATTGGCAAGGAAAAGCTGTCAGGTACCTTTGCATTTTTCTCCCAAACGAAGGACACTAGAAAGAAAATTTTAAAGCCTCCTGTTAGGCCATCATCTACACGACATAGCCCTGAATTTTCCAATGCGTAGCTCTTTGCAAAAGATAGATATTGGCAAGGAAAAGCTGTCTTGTACCTTTGCATTTTTCTCCCAAACGAAGGACACTAGAAAGAAAATTTTAAAGCCTCCTGTTAGGCCATCATCTATACGACATAGCCCTGAATTTTCCAATGCGCAGCTCTTTGCAAAAGAGAGATATTGGCAAGGAAAAGCTGTCTTGTACCTTTGCATTTTTCTCCCAAACGAAGGACGCTAGAATTAAAATTTTAAAGCCTCCTGTTAGGCCATCATCTACACGACATAGCCCTGAATTTTCCAATGCGCAGCTCTTTGCAAAAGAGAGATATTGGCAAGGAAAAGCTGTCTTGTACCTTTGCATTTTTCTCCCAAACGAAGGACACTAGAATTAAAATTTTAAAGCCTCCTGTTATGCCATCATCTACACGACATAGCCCTGAATTTTCCAATGCGCAGCTCTTTGCAAAAGAGAGATATTGGCAAGGAAAAGCTGTCTTGTACCATTGCATTTTTCTCCCAAACGAAGGACACTAGAATTAAAATTTTAAAGCCTCCTGTTAGGCCATCATCTACACGACATAGCCCTGAATTTTCCAATGCGCAGCTCTTTGCAAAAGAGAGATATTGGCAAGGAAAAGCTGTCTTGTACCTTTGCATTTTTCTCCCAAACGAAGGACACTAGAAAGAAAATTTTAAAGCCTCCTGTTAGGCCATCATCTACACGACATAGCCCTGATTTTTCCAATGCGCAGCTCTTTGCAAAAGAGAGATATTGGCAAGGAAAAGCTGTCTTGAACCATTTCATTTTTCTCCCAAACGAAGGACACTAGAAAGAAAATTTTAAAGCCTCCTGTTAGGCCATCATCTACACGACATAGCCCTGAATTTTCCAATGCGCAGCTCTTTGCAAAAGAGAGATATTGGCAAGGAAAAGCTGTCTTGTACCTTTGCATTTTTCTCCCAAACGAAGGACACTAGAATTAAAATTTTAAAGCCTCCTGTTAGGCCATCATCTACACGACATAGCCCTGAATTTTCCAATGCGCAGCTCTTTGCAAAAGAGAGATATTGGCAAGGAAAAGCTGTCTTGTACCTTTGCATTTTTCTCCCAAACGAAGGACACTAGAATTAAAATTTTAAAGCCTCCTGTTATGCCATCATCTACACGACATAGCCCTGAATTTTCCAATGCGCAGCTCTTTGCAAAAGAGAGATATTGGCAAGGAAAAGCTGTCTTGTACCATTGCATTTTTCTCCCAAACGAAGGACACTAGAAAGAAAATTTTAAAGCCTCCTGTTAGGCCATCATCTACACGACATAGCCCTGAATTTTCCAATGCGCAGCTCTTTGCAAAAGAGAGATATTGGCAAGGAAAAGCTGTCTTGTACCTTTGCATTTTTCTCCCAAACGAAGGACACTAGAATTAAAATTTTAAAGCCTCCTGTTAGGCCATCATCTACACGACATAGCCCTGAATTTTCCAATGCGCAGCTCTTTGCAAAAGAGAGATATTGGCAAGGAAAAGCTGTCTTGTACCTTTGCATTTTTCTCCCAAACGAAGGACACTAGAATTAAAATTGTAAAGCCTCCTGTTAGGCCATCATCTACACGACATAGCCCTGAATTTTCCAATGCGCAGCTCTTTGCAAAAGAGAGATATTGGCAAGGAAAAGCTGTCTTGTACCTTTGCATTTTTCTCCCAAACGAAGGACACTAGAATTAAAATTTTAAAGCCTCCTGTTAGGCCATCATCTACACGACATAGCCCTGAATTTTCCAATGCGCAGCTCTTTGCAAAAGAGAGATATTGGCAAGGAAAAGCTGTCTTGTACCTTTGCATTTTTCTCCCAAACGAAGGACACTAGAATTAAAATTTTAAAGCCTCCTGTTAGGCCATCATCTACACGACATAGCCCTGAATTTTCCAATGCGCAGCTCTTTGCAAAAGAGAGATATTGGCAAGGAAAAGCTGTCTTGTACCATTGCATTTTTCTCCCAAACGAAGGACACTAGAAAGAAAATTTTAAAGCCTCCTGTTAGGCCATCATCTACACGACATAGCCCTGAATTTTCCAATGCGCAGCTCTTTGCAAAAGAGAAATATTGGCAAGGAAAAGCTGTCTTGTACCTTTGCATTTTTCTCCCAAACGAAGGACACTAGAATTAAAATTTTAAAGCCTCCTGTTAGGCCATCATCTACACGACATAGCCCTGAATTTTCCAATGCGCAGCTCTTTGCAAAAGAGAGATATTGGCAAGGAAAAGCTGTCTTGTACCTTTGCATTTTTCTCCCAAACGAAGGACACTAGAATTAAAATTTTAAAGCCTCCTGTTAGGCCATCATCTACACGACATAGCCCTGAATTTTCCAATGCGCAGCTCTTTGCAAAAGAGAGATATTGGCAAGGAAAAGCTGTCTTGTACCTTTGCATTTTTCTCCCAAACGAAGGACACTAGAATTAAAATTTTAAAGCCTCCTGTTAGGCCATCATCTACACGACATAGCCCTGAATTTTCCAATGCGCAGCTCTTTGCAAAAGAGAGATATTGGCAAGGAAAAGCTGTCTTGTACCATTGCATTTTTCTCCCAAACGAAGGACACTAGAATTAAAATTTTAAAGCCTCCTGTTAGGCCATCATCTACACGACATAGCCCTGAATTTTCCAATGCGCAGCTCTTTGCAAAAGAGAGATATTGGCAAGGAAAAGCTGTCTTGTACCTTTGCATTTTTCTCCCAAACGAAGGACACTAGAAAGAAAATTTTAAAGCCTCCTGTTAGGCCATCATCTACACGACATAGCCCTGATTTTTCCAATGCGCAGCTCTTTGCAAAAGAGAGATATTGGCAAGGAAAAGCTGTCTTGAACCATTTCATTTTTCTCCCAAACGAAGGACACTAGAAAGAAAATTTTAAAGCCTCCTGTTAGGCCATCATCTACACGACATAGCCCTGAATTTTCCAATGCGCAGCTCTTTGCAAAAGAGAGATATTAGCAAGGAAAAGCTGTCTTGTACCTTTGCATTTTTCTCCCAAACGAAGGACACTAGAATTAAAATTTTAAAGCCTCCTGTTAGGCCATCATCTACACGACATAGCCCTGAATTTTCCAATGCGCAGCTCTTTGCAAAAGAGAGATATTGGCAAGGAAAAGCTGTCTTGTACCTTTGCATTTTTCTCCCAAACGAAGGACACTAGAATTAAAATTTTAAAGCCTCCTGTTATGCCATCATCTACACGACATAGCCCTGAATTTTCCAATGCGCAGCTCTTTGCAAAAGAGAGATATTGGCAAGGAAAAGCTGTCTTGTACCATTGCATTTTTCTCCCAAACGAAGGACACTAGAAAGAAAATTTTAAAGCCTCCTGTTAGGCCATCATCTACACGACATAGCCCTGAATTTTCCAATGCGCAGCTCTTTGCAAAAGAGAGATATTGGCAAGGAAAAGCTGTCTTGTACCTTTGCATTTTTCTCCCAAACGAAGGAAACTAGAAAGAATATGTTAAAGCCTCCTGTTAGGCCATCATCTACACGACATAGCCCTGAATTTTCCAATGCGTAGCACTTTGCAAAAGAGAGATATTGGCAAGGAAAAGCTATCTTGTACCTTTGCATTTTTCTCCCAAACGAAGGACACTAGAATTAAAATTTTAAAGCCTCCTGTTAGGCCATCATCTACACGACATAGCCCTGAATTTTCCAATGCGCAGCTCTTTGCAAAAGAGAGATATTGGCAAGGAAAAGCTGTCTTGTACCTTTGCATTTTTCTCCCAAACGAAGGACACTAGAATTAAAATTTTAAAGCCTCCTGTTAGGCCATCATCTACACGACATAGCCCTGAATTTTCCAATGCGCAGCTCTTTGCAAAAGAGAGATATTGGCAAGGAAAAGCTGTCTTGTACCTTTGCATTTTTCTCCCAAACGAAGGACACTAGAATTAAAATTTTAAAGCCTCCTGTTAGGCCATCATCTACACGACATAGCCCTGAATTTTCAAATGCGCAGCTCTTTGCAAAAGAGAGATATTGGCAAGGAAAAGCTGTCAGGTACCTTTGCATTTTTCTCCCAAACGAAGGACACTAGAAAGAAAATTTTAAAGCCTCCTGTTAGGCCATCATCTACACGACATAGCCCTGAATTTTCCAATGCGCAGCTCTTTGCAAAAGAGAGATATTGGCAAGGAAAAGCTGTCTTGTACCTTTGCATTTTTCTCCCAAACGAAGGACACTAGAATTAAAATTTTAAAGCCTCCTGTTATGCCATCATCTACACGACATAGCCCTGAATTTTCCAATGCGCAGCTCTTTGCAAAAGAGAGATATTGGCAAGGAAAAGCTGTCTTGTACCATTGCATTTTTCTCCCAAACGAAGGACACTAGAATTAAAATTTTAAAGCCTCCTGTTAGGCCATCATCTACACGACATAGCCCTGAATTTTCCAATGCGCAGCTCTTTGCAAAAGAGAGATATTGGCAAGGAAAAGCTGTCTTGTACCTTTGCATTTTTCTCCCAAACGAAGGACACTAGAAAGAAAATTTTAAAGCCTCCTGTTAGGCCATCATCTACACGACATAGCCCTGATTTTTCCAATGCGCAGCTCTTTGCAAAAGAGAGATATTGGCAAGGAAAAGCTGTCTTGAACCATTTCATTTTTCTCCCAAACGAAGGACACTAGAAAGAAAATTTTAAAGCCTCCTGTTAGGCCATCATCTACACGACATAGCCCTGAATTTTCCAATGCGCAGCTCTTTGCAAAAGAGAGATATTGGCAAGGAAAAGCTGTCTTGTACCTTTGCATTTTTCTCCCAAACGAAGGACACTAGAATTAAAATTTTAAAGCCTCCTGTTAGGCCATCATCTACACGACATAGCCCTGAATTTTCCAATGCGCAGCTCTTTGCAAAAGAGAGATATTGGCAAGGAAAAGCTGTCTTGTACCTTTGCATTTTTCTCCCAAACGAAGGACACTAGAATTAAAATTTTAAAGCCTCCTGTTATGCCATCATCTACACGACATAGCCCTGAATTTTCCAATGCGCAGCTCTTTGCAAAAGAGAGATATTGGCAAGGAAAAGCTGTCTTGTACCATTGCATTTTTCTCCCAAACGAAGGACACTAGAAAGAAAATTTTAAAGCCTCCTGTTAGGCCATCATCTACACGACATAGCCCTGAATTTTCCAATGCGCAGCTCTTTGCAAAAGAGAGATATTGGCAAGGAAAAGCTGTCTTGTACCTTTGCATTTTTCTCCCAAACGAAGGACACTAGAATTAAAATTTTAAAGCCTCCTGTTAGGCCATCATCTACACGACATAGCCCTGAATTTTCCAATGCGCAGCTCTTTGCAAAAGAGAGATATTGGCAAGGAAAAGCTGTCTTGTACCTTTGCATTTTTCTCCCAAACGAAGGACACTAGAATTAAAATTGTAAAGCCTCCTGTTAGGCCATCATCTACACGACATAGCCCTGAATTTTCCAATGCGCAGCTCTTTGCAAAAGAGAGATATTGGCAAGGAAAAGCTGTCTTGTACCTTTGCATTTTTCTCCCAAACGAAGGACACTAGAATTAAAATTTTAAAGCCTCCTGTTAGGCCATCATCTACACGACATAGCCCTGAATTTTCCAATGCGCAGCTCTTTGCAAAAGAGAGATATTGGCAAGGAAAAGCTGTCTTGTACCTTTGCATTTTTCTCCCAAACGAAGGACACTAGAATTAAAATTTTAAAGCCTCCTGTTAGGCCATCATCTACACGACATAGCCCTGAATTTTCCAATGCGCAGCTCTTTGCAAAAGAGAGATATTGGCAAGGAAAAGCTGTCTTGTACCATTGCATTTTTCTCCCAAACGAAGGACACTAGAAAGAAAATTTTAAAGCCTCCTGTTAGGCCATCATCTACACGACATAGCCCTGAATTTTCCAATGCGCAGCTCTTTGCAAAAGAGAGATATTGGCAAGGAAAAGCTGTCTTGTACCTTTGCATTTTTCTCCCAAACGAAGGACACTAGAATTAAAATTTTAAAGCCTCCTGTTAGGCCATCATCTACACGACATAGCCCTGAATTTTCCAATGCGCAGCTCTTTGCAAAAGAGAGATATTGGCAAGGAAAAGCTGTCTTGTACCTTTGCATTTTTCTCCCAAACGAAGGACACTAGAATTAAAATTTTAAAGCCTCCTGTTAGGCCATCATCTACACGACATAGCCCTGAATTTTCCAATGCGCAGCTCTTTGCAAAAGAGAGATATTGGCAAGGAAAAGCTGTCTTGTACCTTTGCATTTTTCTCCCAAACGAAGGACACTAGAATTAAAATTTTAAAGCCTCCTGTTAGGCCATCATCTACACGACATAGCCCTGAATTTTCCAATGCGCAGCTCTTTGCAAAAGAGAGATATTGGCAAGGAAAAGCTGTCTTGTACCATTGCATTTTTCTCCCAAACGAAGGACACTAGAATTAAAATTTTAAAGCCTCCTGTTAGGCCATCATCTACACGACATAGCCCTGAATTTTCCAATGCGCAGCTCTTTGCAAAAGAGAGATATTGGCAAGGAAAAGCTGTCTTGTACCTTTGCATTTTTCTCCCAAACGAAGGACACTAGAAAGAAAATTTTAAAGCCTCCTGTTAGGCCATCATCTACACGACATAGCCCTGATTTTTCCAATGCGCAGCTCTTTGCAAAAGAGAGATATTGGCAAGGAAAAGCTGTCTTGAACCATTTCATTTTTCTCCCAAACGAAGGACACTAGAAAGAAAATTTTAAAGCCTCCTGTTAGGCCATCATCTACACGACATAGCCCTGAATTTTCCAATGCGCAGCTCTTTGCAAAAGAGAGATATTAGCAAGGAAAAGCTGTCTTGTACCTTTGCATTTTTCTCCCAAACGAAGGACACTAGAATTAAAATTTTAAAGCCTCCTGTTAGGCCATCATCTACACGACATAGCCCTGAATTTTCCAATGCGCAGCTCTTTGCAAAAGAGAGATATTGGCAAGGAAAAGCTGTCTTGTACCTTTGCATTTTTCTCCCAAACGAAGGACACTAGAATTAAAATTTTAAAGCCTCCTGTTATGCCATCATCTACACGACATAGCCCTGAATTTTCCAATGCGCAGCTCTTTGCAAAAGAGAGATATTGGCAAGGAAAAGCTGTCTTGTACCATTGCATTTTTCTCCCAAACGAAGGACACTAGAAAGAAAATTTTAAAGCCTCCTGTTAGGCCATCATCTACACGACATAGCCCTGAATTTTCCAATGCGCAGCTCTTTGCAAAAGAGAGATATTGGCAAGGAAAAGCTGTCTTGTACCTTTGCATTTTTCTCCCAAACGAAGGAAACTAGAAAGAATATGTTAAAGCCTCCTGTTAGGCCATCATCTACACGACATAGCCCTGAATTTTCCAATGCGTAGCACTTTGCAAAAGAGAGATATTGGCAAGGAAAAGCTATCTTGTACCTTTGCATTTTTCTCCCAAACGAAGGACACTAGAATTAAAATTTTAAAGCCTCCTGTTAGGCCATCATCTACACGACATAGCCCTGAATTTTCCAATGCGCAGCTCTTTGCAAAAGAGAGATATTGGCAAGGAAAAGCTGTCTTGTACCTTTGCATTTTTCTCCCAAACGAAGGACACTAGAATTAAAATTTTAAAGCCTCCTGTTAGGCCATCATCTACACGACATAGCCCTGAATTTTCCAATGCGCAGCTCTTTGCAAAAGAGAGATATTGGCAAGGAAAAGCTGTCTTGTACCTTTGCATTTTTCTCCCAAACGAAGGACACTAGAATTAAAATTTTAAAGCCTCCTGTTAGGCCATCATCTACACGACATAGCCCTGAATTTTCAAATGCGCAGCTCTTTGCAAAAGAGAGATATTGGCAAGGAAAAGCTGTCAGGTACCTTTGCATTTTTCTCCCAAACGAAGGACACTAGAAAGAAAATTTTAAAGCCTCCTGTTAGGCCATCATCTACACGACATAGCCCTGAATTTTCCAATGCGTAGCTCTTTGCAAAAGATAGATATTGGCAAGGAAAAGCTGTCTTGTACCTTTGCATTTTTCTCCCAAACGAAGGACACTAGAAAGAAAATTTTAAAGCCTCCTGTTAGGCCATCATCTATACGACATAGCCCTGAATTTTCCAATGCGCAGCTCTTTGCAAAAGAGAGATATTGGCAAGGAAAAGCTGTCTTGTACCTTTGCATTTTTCTCCCAAACGAAGGACGCTAGAATTAAAATTTTAAAGCCTCCTGTTAGGCCATCATCTACACGACATAGCCCTGAATTTTCCAATGCGCAGCTCTTTGCAAAAGAGAGATATTGGCAAGGAAAAGCTGTCTTGTACCTTTGCATTTTTCTCCCAAACGAAGGACACTAGAATTAAAATTTTAAAGCCTCCTGTTATGCCATCATCTACACGACATAGCCCTGAATTTTCCAATGCGCAGCTCTTTGCAAAAGAGAGATATTGGCAAGGAAAAGCTGTCTTGTACCATTGCATTTTTCTCCCAAACGAAGGACACTAGAATTAAAATTTTAAAGCCTCCTGTTAGGCCATCATCTACACGACATAGCCCTGAATTTTCCAATGCGCAGCTCTTTGCAAAAGAGAGATATTGGCAAGGAAAAGCTGTCTTGTACCTTTGCATTTTTCTCCCAAACGAAGGACACTAGAAAGAAAATTTTAAAGCCTCCTGTTAGGCCATCATCTACACGACATAGCCCTGATTTTTCCAATGCGCAGCTCTTTGCAAAAGAGAGATATTGGCAAGGAAAAGCTGTCTTGAACCATTTCATTTTTCTCCCAAACGAAGGACACTAGAAAGAAAATTTTAAAGCCTCCTGTTAGGCCATCATCTACACGACATAGCCCTGAATTTTCCAATGCGCAGCTCTTTGCAAAAGAGAGATATTGGCAAGGAAAAGCTGTCTTGTACCTTTGCATTTTTCTCCCAAACGAAGGACACTAGAATTAAAATTTTAAAGCCTCCTGTTAGGCCATCATCTACACGACATAGCCCTGAATTTTCCAATGCGCAGCTCTTTGCAAAAGAGAGATATTGGCAAGGAAAAGCTGTCTTGTACCTTTGCATTTTTCTCCCAAACGAAGGACACTAGAATTAAAATTTTAAAGCCTCCTGTTATGCCATCATCTACACGACATAGCCCTGAATTTTCCAATGCGCAGCTCTTTGCAAAAGAGAGATATTGGCAAGGAAAAGCTGTCTTGTACCATTGCATTTTTCTCCCAAACGAAGGACACTAGAAAGAAAATTTTAAAGCCTCCTGTTAGGCCATCATCTACACGACATAGCCCTGAATTTTCCAATGCGCAGCTCTTTGCAAAAGAGAGATATTTGGCAAGGAAAAGCTGTCTTGTACCTTTGCATTTTTCTCCCAAACGAAGGAAACTAGAAAGAAAATGTTAAAGCCTCCTGTTAGGCCATCATCTACACGACATAGCCCTGAATTTTCCAATGCGTAGCGCTTTGCAAAAGAGAGATATTGGCAAGGAAAAGCTATCTTGTACCTTTGCATTTTTCTCCCAAACGAAGGACACTAGAATTAAAATTTTAAAGCCTCCTGTTAGGCCATCATCTACACGACATAGCCCTGAATTTTCCAATGCGCAGCTCTTTGCAAAAGAGAGATATTGGCAAGGAAAAGCTGTCTTGTACCTTTGCATTTTTCTCCCAAACGAAGGACACTAGAATTAAAATTTTAAAGCCTCCTGTTAGGCCATCATCTACACGACATAGCCCTGAATTTTCCAATGCGCAGCTCTTTGCAAAAGAGAGATATTGGCAAGGAAAAGCTGTCTTGTACCTTTGCATTTTTCTCCCAAACGAAGGACACTAGAATTAAAATTTTAAAGCCTCCTGTTAGGCCATCATCTACACGACATAGCCCTGAATTTTCCAATGCGCAGCTCTTTGCAAAAGAGAGATATTGGCAAGGAAAAGCTGTCTTGTACCATTGCATTTTTCTCCCAAACGAAGGACACTAGAATTAAAATTTTAAAGCCTCCTGTTAGGCCATCATCTACACGACATAGCCCTGAATTTTCCAATGCGCAGCTCTTTGCAAAAGAGAGATATTGGCAAGGAAAAGCTGTCTTGTACCTTTGCATTTTTCTCCCAAACGAAGGACACTAGAAAGAAAATTTTAAAGCCTCCTGTTAGGCCATCATCTACACGACATAGCCCTGATTTTTCCAATGCGCAGCTCTTTGCAAAAGAGAGATATTGGCAAGGAGAAGCTGTCTTGAACCATTTCATTTTTCTCCCAAACGAAGGACACTAGAAAGAAAATTTTAAAGCCTCCTGTTAGGCCATCATCTACACGACATAGCCCTGAATTTTCCAATGCGCAGCTCTTTGCAAAAGAGAGATATTGGCAAGGAAAAGCTGTCTTGTACCTTTGCATTTTTCTCCCAAACGAAGGACACTAGAATTAAAATTTTAAAGCCTCCTGTTAGGCCATCATCTACACGACATAGCCCTGAATTTTCCAATGCGCAGCTCTTTGCAAAAGAGAGATATTGGCAAGGAAAAGCTGTCTTGTACCTTTGCATTTTTCTCCCAAACGAAGGACACTAGAATTAAAATTTTAAAGCCTCCTGTTATGCCATCATCTACACGACATAGCCCTGAATTTTCCAATGCGCAGCTCTTTGCAAAAGAGAGATATTGGCAAGGAAAAGCTGTCTTGTACCATTGCATTTTTCTCCCAAACGAAGGACACTAGAAAGAAAATTTTAAAGCCTCCTGTTAGGCCATCATCTACACGACATAGCCCTGAATTTTCCAATGCGCAGCTCTTTGCAAAAGAGAGATATTGGCAAGGAAAAGCTGTCTTGTACCTTTGCATTTTTCTCCCAAACGAAGGAAACTAGAAAGAATATGTTAAAGCCTCCTGTTAGGCCATCATCTACACGACATAGCCCTGAATTTTCCAATGCGTAGCACTTTGCAAAAGAGAGATATTGGCAAGGAAAAGCTATCTTGTACCTTTGCATTTTTCTCCCAAACGAAGGACACTAGAATTAAAATTTTAAAGCCTCCTGTTAGGCCATCATCTACACGACATAGCCCTGAATTTTCCAATGCGCAGCTCTTTGCAAAAGAGAGATATTGGCAAGGAAAAGCTGTCTTGTACCTTTGCATTTTTCTCCCAAACGAAGGACACTAGAATTAAAATTTTAAAGCCTCCTGTTAGGCCATCATCTACACGACATAGCCCTGAATTTTCCAATGCGCAGCTCTTTGCAAAAGAGAGATATTGGCAAGGAAAAGCTGTCTTGTACCTTTGCATTTTTCTCCCAAACGAAGGACACTAGAATTAAAATTTTAAAGCCTCCTGTTAGGCCATCATCTACACGACATAGCCCTGAATTTTCAAATGCGCAGCTCTTTGCAAAAGAGAGATATTGGCAAGGAAAAGCTGTCAGGTACCTTTGCATTTTTCTCCCAAACGAAGGACACTAGAAAGAAAATTTTAAAGCCTCCTGTTAGGCCATCATCTACACGACATAGCCCTGAATTTTCCAATGCGTAGCTCTTTGCAAAAGATAGATATTGGCAAGGAAAAGCTGTCTTGTACCTTTGCATTTTTCTCCCAAACGAAGGACACTAGAAAGAAAATTTTAAAGCCTCCTGTTAGGCCATCATCTATACGACATAGCCCTGAATTTTCCAATGCGCAGCTCTTTGCAAAAGAGAGATATTGGCAAGGAAAAGCTGTCTTGTACCTTTGCATTTTTCTCCCAAACGAAGGACGCTAGAATTAAAATTTTAAAGCCTCCTGTTAGGCCATCATCTACACGACATAGCCCTGAATTTTCCAATGCGCAGCTCTTTGCAAAAGAGAGATATTGGCAAGGAAAAGCTGTCTTGTACCTTTGCATTTTTCTCCCAAACGAAGGACACTAGAATTAAAATTTTAAAGCCTCCTGTTATGCCATCATCTACACGACATAGCCCTGAATTTTCCAATGCGCAGCTCTTTGCAAAAGAGAGATATTGGCAAGGAAAAGCTGTCTTGTACCATTGCATTTTTCTCCCAAACGAAGGACACTAGAATTAAAATTTTAAAGCCTCCTGTTAGGCCATCATCTACACGACATAGCCCTGAATTTTCCAATGCGCAGCTCTTTGCAAAAGAGAGATATTGGCAAGGAAAAGCTGTCTTGTACCTTTGCATTTTTCTCCCAAACGAAGGACACTAGAAAGAAAATTTTAAAGCCTCCTGTTAGGCCATCATCTACACGACATAGCCCTGATTTTTCCAATGCGCAGCTCTTTGCAAAAGAGAGATATTGGCAAGGAAAAGCTGTCTTGAACCATTTCATTTTTCTCCCAAACGAAGGACACTAGAAAGAAAATTTTAAAGCCTCCTGTTAGGCCATCATCTACACGACATAGCCCTGAATTTTCCAATGCGCAGCTCTTTGCAAAAGAGAGATATTGGCAAGGAAAAGCTGTCTTGTACCTTTGCATTTTTCTCCCAAACGAAGGACACTAGAATTAAAATTTTAAAGCCTCCTGTTAGGCCATCATCTACACGACATAGCCCTGAATTTTCCAATGCGCAGCTCTTTGCAAAAGAGAGATATTGGCAAGGAAAAGCTGTCTTGTACCTTTGCATTTTTCTCCCAAACGAAGGACACTAGAATTAAAATTTTAAAGCCTCCTGTTATGCCATCATCTACACGACATAGCCCTGAATTTTCCAATGCGCAGCTCTTTGCAAAAGAGAGATATTGGCAAGGAAAAGCTGTCTTGTACCATTGCATTTTTCTCCCAAACGAAGGACACTAGAAAGAAAATTTTAAAGCCTCCTGTTAGGCCATCATCTACACGACATAGCCCTGAATTTTCCAATGCGCAGCTCTTTGCAAAAGAGAGATATTGGCAAGGAAAAGCTGTCTTGTACCTTTGCATTTTTCTCCCAAACGAAGGAAACTAGAAAGAAAATGTTAAAGCCTCCTGTTAGGCCATCATCTACACGACATAGCCCTGAATTTTCCAATGCGTAGCGCTTTGCAAAAGAGAGATATTGGCAAGGAAAAGCTATCTTGTACCTTTGCATTTTTCTCCCAAACGAAGGACACTAGAATTAAAATTTTAAAGCCTCCTGTTAGGCCATCATCTACACGACATAGCCCTGAATTTTCCAATGCGCAGCTCTTTGCAAAAGAGAGATATTGGCAAGGAAAAGCTGTCTTGTACCTTTGCATTTTTCTCCCAAACGAAGGACACTAGAATTAAAATTTTAAAGCCTCCTGTTAGGCCATCATCTACACGACATAGCCCTGAATTTTCCAATGCGCAGCTCTTTGCAAAAGAGAGATATTGGCAAGGAAAAGCTGTCTTGTACCTTTGCATTTTTCTCCCAAACGAAGGACACTAGAATTAAAATTTTAAAGCCTCCTGTTAGGCCATCATCTACACGACATAGCCCTGAATTTTCCAATGCGCAGCTCTTTGCAAAAGAGAGATATTGGCAAGGAAAAGCTGTCTTGTACCATTGCATTTTTCTCCCAAACGAAGGACACTAGAATTAAAATTTTAAAGCCTCCTGTTAGGCCATCATCTACACGACATAGCCCTGAATTTTCCAATGCGCAGCTCTTTGCAAAAGAGAGATATTGGCAAGGAAAAGCTGTCTTGTACCTTTGCATTTTTCTCCCAAACGAAGGACACTAGAAAGAAAATTTTAAAGCCTCCTGTTAGGCCATCATCTACACGACATAGCCCTGATTTTTCCAATGCGCAGCTCTTTGCAAAAGAGAGATATTGGCAAGGAGAAGCTGTCTTGAACCATTTCATTTTTCTCCCAAACGAAGGACACTAGAAAGAAAATTTTAAAGCCTCCTGTTAGGCCATCATCTACACGACATAGCCCTGAATTTTCCAATGCGCAGCTCTTTGCAAAAGAGAGATATTGGCAAGGAAAAGCTGTCTTGTACCTTTGCATTTTTCTCCCAAACGAAGGACACTAGAATTAAAATTTTAAAGCCTCCTGTTAGGCCATCATCTACACGACATAGCCCTGAATTTTCCAATGCGCAGCTCTTTGCAAAAGAGAGATATTGGCAAGGAAAAGCTGTCTTGTACCTTTGCATTTTTCTCCCAAACGAAGGACACTAGAATTAAAATTTTAAAGCCTCCTGTTATGCCATCATCTACACGACATAGCCCTGAATTTTCCAATGCGCAGCTCTTTGCAAAAGAGAGATATTGGCAAGGAAAAGCTGTCTTGTACCATTGCATTTTTCTCCCAAACGAAGGACACTAGAAAGAAAATTTTAAAGCCTCCTGTTAGGCCATCATCTACACGACATAGCCCTGAATTTTCCAATGCGCAGCTCTTTGCAAAAGAGAGATATTGGCAAGGAAAAGCTGTCTTGTACCTTTGCATTTTTCTCCCAAACGAAGGAAACTAGAAAGAATATGTTAAAGCCTCCTGTTAGGCCATCATCTACACGACATAGCCCTGAATTTTCCAATGCGTAGCACTTTGCAAAAGAGAGATATTGGCAAGGAAAAGCTATCTTGTACCTTTGCATTTTTCTCCCAAACGAAGGACACTAGAATTAAAATTTTAAAGCCTCCTGTTAGGCCATCATCTACACGACATAGCCCTGAATTTTCCAATGCGCAGCTCTTTGCAAAAGAGAGATATTGGCAAGGAAAAGCTGTCTTGTACCTTTGCATTTTTCTCCCAAACGAAGGACACTAGAATTAAAATTTTAAAGCCTCCTGTTAGGCCATCATCTACACGACATAGCCCTGAATTTTCCAATGCGCAGCTCTTTGCAAAAGAGAGATATTGGCAAGGAAAAGCTGTCTTGTACCTTTGCATTTTTCTCCCAAACGAAGGACACTAGAATTAAAATTTTAAAGCCTCCTGTTAGGCCATCATCTACACGACATAGCCCTGAATTTTCAAATGCGCAGCTCTTTGCAAAAGAGAGATATTGGCAAGGAAAAGCTGTCAGGTACCTTTGCATTTTTCTCCCAAACGAAGGACACTAGAAAGAAAATTTTAAAGCCTCCTGTTAGGCCATCATCTACACGACATAGCCCTGAATTTTCCAATGCGTAGCTCTTTGCAAAAGATAGATATTGGCAAGGAAAAGCTGTCTTGTACCATTGCATTTTTCTCCCAAACGAAGGACACTAGAAAGAAAATTTTAAAGCCTCCTGTTAGGCCATCATCTATACGACATAGCCCTGAATTTTCCAATGCGCAGCTCTTTGCAAAAGAGAGATATTGGCAAGGAAAAGCTGTCTTGTACCTTTGCATTTTTCTCCCAAACGAAGGACGCTAGAATTAAAATTTTAAAGCCTCCTGTTAGGCCATCATCTACACGACATAGCCCTGAATTTTCCAATGCGCAGCTCTTTGCAAAAGAGAGATATTGGCAAGGAAAAGCTGTCTTGTACCTTTGCATTTTTCTCCCAAACGAAGGACACTAGAATTAAAATTTTAAAGCCTCCTGTTATGCCATCATCTACACGACATAGCCCTGAATTTTCCAATGCGCAGCTCTTTGCAAAAGAGAGATATTGGCAAGGAAAAGCTGTCTTGTACCTTTGCATTTTTCTCCCAAACGAAGGACACTAGAATTAAAATTTTAAAGCCTCCTGCTATGCCATCATCTACACGACATAGCCCTGAATTTTCCAATGCGCAGCTCTTTGCAAAAGAGAGATATTGGCAAGGAAAAGCTGTCAGGTACCTTTGCATTTTTCTCCCAAACGAAGGACACTAGAATTAAAATTTGAAAGCCTCCTGTTAGGCCATCATCTACACGACATAGCCCTGAATTTTCCAATGCGCAGCTCTTTGCAAAAGAGAGATATTGGCAAGGAAAAGCTGTCTTGTACCTTTGCATTTTTCTCCCAAACGAAGGACACTAGAAAGAAAATTTTAAAGCCTCCTGTTAGGCCATCATCTACACGACATAGCCCTGAATTTTCCAATGCGTAGCTCTTTGCAAAAGAGAGATATTGGCAAGGAAAAGCTGTCTTGTACCTTTGCATTTTTCTCCCAAACGAAGGACACTAGAAAGAAAATTTTAAAGCCTCCTGTTAGGCCATCATCTACACGACATAGCCCTGATTTTTCCAATGCGCAGCTCTTTGCAAAAGAGAGATATTGGCAAGGAAAAGCTGTCTTGTACCATTGCATTTTTCTCCCAAACGAAGGACACTAGAAAGAAAATTTTAAAGCCTCCTGTTAGGCCATCATCTACACGACATAGCCCTGAATTTTCCAATGCGCAGCTCTTTGCAAAAGAGAGATATTGGCAAGGAAAAGCTGTCTTGTACCATTGCATTTTTCTCCCAAACGAAGGACACTAGAATTAAAATTTTAAAGCCTCCTGTTAGGCCATCATCTACACGACATAGCCCTGAATTTTCCAATGCGCAGCTCTTTGCAAAAGAGAGATATTGGCAAGGAAAAGCTGTCTTGTACCTTTGCATTTTTCTCCCAAACGAAGGACACTAGAATTAAAATTTTAAAGCCTCCTGTTATGCCATCATCTACACGACATAGCCCTGAATTTTCCAATGCGCAGCTCTTTGCAAAAGAGAGATATTGGCAAGGAAAAGCTGTCTTGTACCTTTGCATTTTTCTCCCAAACGAAGGACACTAGAAAGAAAATTTTAAAGCCTCCTGTTAGGCCATCATCTACACGACATAGCCCTGATTTTTCCAATGCGTAGCTCTTTGCAAAAGAGAGATATTGGCAAGGAAAAGCTGTCTTGTACCTTTGCATTTTTCTCCCAAACGAAGGACACTAGAATTAAAATTTTAAAGCCTCCTGCTATGCCATCATCTACACGACATAGCCCTGAATTTTCCAACGCGCAGCTCTTTGCAAAAGAGAGATATTGGCAAGGAAAAGCTGTCAGGTACCTTTGCATTTTTCTCCCAAACGAAGGTCACTAGAAAGAAAATTTTAAAGCCTCCTGTTAGGCCATCATCTACACGACATAGCCCTGAATTTTCCATTGCGCAGCTCTTTGCAAAAGAGAGATATTGGCAAGGAAAAGCTGTCTTGTACCATTGCATTTTTCTCCCAAACGAAGGACCCTAGAAAGAAAATTTTAAAGCCTCCTGTTAGGCCATCATCTACACGACATAGCCCTGATTTTTCCAATGCGCAGCTCTTTGCAAAAGAGAGATATTGGCAAGGAAAAGCTGTCTTGTACCTTTGCATTTTTCTCCCAAACGAAGGACACTAGAAAGAAAATTTTAAAGCCTCCTGTTAGGCCATCATCTACACGACATAGCCCTGATTTTTCCAATGCGCAGCTCTTTGCAAAAGAGAGATATTGGCAAGGAAAAGCTGCCTTGTACCTTTGCACTTTTCTCCCAAACGAAGGACACTAGAATTAAAATTTTAAAGCCTCCTGCTATGCCATCATCTACACGACATAGCCCTGAATTTTCCAATGCGCAGCTCTTTGCAAAAGAGAGATATTGGCAAGGAAAAGCTGTCAGGTACCTTTGCATTTTTCTCCCAAACGAAGGACACTAGAATTAAAATTTTAAAGCCTCCTGTTAGGCCATCATCTACACGACATAGCCCTGAATTTTCCAATGCGTAGCTCTTTGCAAAAGAGAGATATTGGCAAGGAAAAGCTGTCTTGTACCTTTGCATTTTTCTCCCAAACGAAGGACACTAGAAAGAAAATTTTAAAGCCTCCTGTTAGGCCATCATCTACACGACATAGCCCTGATTTTTCCAATGCGCAGCTCTTTGCAAAAGAGAGATATTGGTAAGGAAAAGCTGTATTGTACCTTTGCATTTTTCTCCCAAACGAAGGACACTAGAATTAAAATTTTAAAGCCTCCTGTTATGCCATCATCTACACGACATAGCCCTGAATTTTCCAATGCGCAGCTCTTTGCAAAAGAGAGATATTGGCAAGGAAAAGCTGTCTTGTACCTTTGCATTTTTCTCCCAAACGAAGGACACTAGAATTAAAATTTTAAAGCCTCCTGCTATGCCATCATCTACAAGACATAGCCCTGAATTTTCCAATGCGCAGCTCTTTGCAAAAGAGAGATATTGGCAAGGAAAAGCTGTCAGGTACCTTTGCATTTTTCTCCCAAACGAAGGACACTAGAATTAAAATTTTAAAGCCTCCTGTTAGGCCATCATCTACACGACATAGCCCTGAATTTTCCAATGCGCAGCTCTTTGCAAAAGAGAGATATTGGCAAGGAAAAGCTGTCTTGTACCTTTGCATTTTTCTCCCAAACGAAGGTCACTAGAAAGAAAATTTTAAAGCCTCCTGTTAGGACATCATCTACACGACATAGCCCTGAATTTTCCAATGTGCAGCTCTTTGCAAAAGAGAGATATTGGCAAGGAAAAGCTGTCTTGTACCATTGCATTTTTCTCCCAAACGAAGGACACTAGAAAGAAAATTGTAAAGCCTCCTGTTAGGCCATCATCTACACGACATAGCCCTGATTTTTCCAATGCGCAGCTCTTTGCAAAAGAGAGATATTGGCAAGGAAAAGCTGTCTTGTACCTTTGCATTTTTCTCCCAAACGAAGGACACTAGAAAGAAAATTTTAAAGCCTCCTGTTAGGCCATCATCTACACGACATAGCCCTGAATTTTCCAATGCGCAGCTCTTTGCAAAAGAGAGATATTGGCAAGGAAAAGCTGTCTTGTACCTTTGCATTTTTCTCCCAAACGAAGGACACTAGAAAGAAAATTTTAAAGCCTCCTGTTAGGCCATCATCTACACGACATAGCCCTGAATTTTCCAATGCGTAGCTCTTTGCAAAAGAGAGATATTGGCAAGGAAAAGCTGTCTTGTACCTTTGCATTTTTCTCCCAAACGAAGGACACTAGAAAGAAAATTTTAAAGCCTCCTGTTAGGCCATCATCTACACGACATAGCCCTGAATTTTCCAATGCGCAGCTCTTTGCAAAAGAGAGATATTGGCAAGGAAAAGCTGTCTTGTACCTTTGCATTTTTCTCCCAAACGAAGGACACTAGAATTAAAATTTTAAAGCCTCCTGTTAGGCCATCATCTACACGACATAGCCCTGAATTTTCCAATGCGCAGCTCTTTGCAAAAGAGAGATATTGGCAAGGAAAAGCTGTCTTGTACCTTTGCATTTTTCTCCCAAACGAAGGACACTAGAAAGAAAATTTTAAAGCCTCCTGTTAGGCCATCATCTACACGACATAGCCCTGAGTTTTCCAATGCGTAGCTCTTTGCAAAAGAGAGATATTGGCAAGGAAAAGCTGTCTTGTACCTTTGCATTTTTCTCCTAAACGAAGGACACTAGAAAGAAAATTTTAAAGCCTCCTGTTAGGCCATCATCTACACGACATAGCCCTGATTTTTCCAATGCGCAGCTCTTTGCAAAAGAGAGATATTGGCAAGGAAAAGCTGTCTTGTACCATTGCATTTTTCTCCCAAACGAAGGACACTAGAAAGAAAATTTTAAAGCCTCCTGTTAGGCCATCATCTACACGACATAGCCCTGATTTTTCCAATGCGCAGCTCTTTGCAAAAGAGAGATATTGGCAAGGAAAAGCTGTCTTGTACCATTGCATTTTTCTCCCAAACGAAGGTCACTAGAAAGAAAATTTTAAAGCCTCCTATTAGGCCATCATCTACACGACATAGCCCTGAATTTTCCAATGCGCAGCTCTTTGCAAAAGAGAGATATTGGCAAGGAAAAGCTGTCTTGTACCTATGCATTTTTCTCCCAAACGAAGGACACTAGAATTAAAATTTTAAAGCCTCCTGTTATGCCATCATCTACACGACATAGCCCTGAATTTTCCAATGCGCAGCTCTTTGCAAAAGAGAGATATTGGCAAGGAAAAGCTGTCTTGTACCTTTGCATTTTTCTCCCAAACGAAGGACACTAGAATTAAAATTTTAAAGCCTCCTGCTATGCCATCATCTACACGACATAGCCCTGAATTTTCCAATGCGCAGCTCTTTGCAAAAGAGAGATATTGGCAAGGAAAAGCTGTCAGGTACCTTTGCATTTTTCTCCCAAACGAAGGTCACTAGAAAGAAAATTTTAAAGCCTCCTGTTAGGCCATCATCTACACGACATAGCCCTGAATTTTCCAATGCGCAGCTCTTTGCAAAAGAGAGATATTGGCAAGGAAAAGCTGTCTTGTACCATTGCATTTTTCTCCCAAACGAAGGACACTAGAAAGAAAATTTTAAAGCCTCCTGTTAGGCCATCATCTACACGACATAGCACTGATTTTTCCAATGCGCAGCTCTTTGCAAAAGAGAGATATTGGCAAGGAAAAGCTGTCTTGTACCATTGCATTTTTCTCCCAAACGAAGGACACTAGAAAGAAAATTTTAAAGCCTCCTGTTAGGCCATCATCTACACGACATAGCCCTGAATTTTCCATTGCGCAGCTCTTTGCAAAAGAGAGATATTGGCAAGGAAAAGCTGTCTTGTACCTTTGCATTTTTCTCCCAAACGAAGGACACTAGAATTAAAATTTTAAAGCCTCCTGTTAGGCCATCATCTACACGACATAGCCCTGAATTTTCCAATGCGGAGCTCTTTGCAAAAGAGAGATATTGGCAAGGAAAAGCTGTCTTGTACCTTTGCATTTTTCTCCCAAACGAAGGACACTAGAATTAAAATTTTAAAGCCTCCTGTTATGCCATCATCTACACGACATAGCCCTGAATTTTCCAATGCGCAGCTCTTTGCAAAAGAGAGATATTGGCAAGGAAAAGCTGTCTTGTACCTTTGCATTTTTCTCCCAAACGAAGGACACTAGAATTAAAATTTTAAAGCCTCCTGCTATGCCATCATCTACACGACATAGCCCTGAATTTTCCAATGCGCAGCTCTTTGCAAAAGAGAGATATTGGCAAGGAAAAGCTGTCAGGTACCTTTGCATTTTTCTCCCAAACGAAGGACACTAGAATTAAAATTTTAAAGCCTCCTGTTAGGCCATCATCTACACGACATAGCCCTGAATTTTCCAATGCGCAGCTCTTTGCAAAAGAGAGATATTGGCAAGGAAAAGCTGTCTTGTACCTTTGCATTTTTCTCCCAAACGAAGGTCACTAGAAAGAAAATTTTAAAGCCTCCTGTTAGGCCATCATCTACACGACATAGCCCTGAATTTTCCAATGCGCAGCTCTTTGCAAAAGAGAGATATTGGCAAGGAAAAGCTGTCTTGTACCATTGCATTTTTCTCCCAAACGAAGGACACTAGAATTAAAATTTTAAAGCCTCCTGTTAGGCCATCATCTACACGACATAGCCCTGATTTTTCCAATGCGCAGCTCTTTGCAAAAGAGAGATATTGGCAAGGAAAAGCTGTCTTGTACCTTTGCATTTTTCTCCCAAACGAAGGACACTAGAAAGAAAATTTTAAAGCCTCCTGTTAGGCCATCATCTACACGACATAGCCCTGAATTTTCCAATGCGCAGCTCTTTGCAAAAGAGAGATATTGGCAAGGAAAAGCTGTCTTGTACCTTTGCATTTTTCTCCCAAACGAAGGACACTAGAAAGAAAATTTTAAAGCCTCCTGTTAGGCCATCATCTACACGACATAGCCCTGAATTTTCCAATGCGTAGCTCTTTGCAAAAGAGAGATATTGGCAAGGAAAAGCTGTCTTGTACCTTTGCATTTTTCTCCCAAACGAAGGACACTAGAAAGAAAATTTTAAAGCCTCCTGTTAGGCCATCATCTACACGACATAGCCCTGAATTTTCCAATACGCAGCTCTTTGCCCAAGAGAGATATTGGCAAGGAAAAGCTGTCTTGTACCTTTGCATTTTTCTCCCAAACGAAGGACACTAGAATTAAAATTTTAAAGCCTCCTGTTAGGCCATCATCTACACGACATAGCCCTGAATTTTCCAATGCGCAGCTCTTTGCAAAAGAGAGATATTGGCAAGGAAAAGCTGTCTTGTACCTTTGCATTTTTCTCCCAAACGAAGGACACTAGAATTAAAATTTTAAAGCCTCCTGTTATGCCATCATCTACACGACATAGCCCTGAATTTTCCAATGCGCAGCTCTTTGCAAAAGAGAGATATTGGCAAGGAAAAGCTGTCTTGTACCTTTGCATTTTTCTCCCAAACGAAGGACACTAGAAAGAAAATTTTAAAGCCTCCTGTTAGGCCATCATCTACACGACATAGCCCTGAGTTTTCCAATGCGTAGCTCTTTGCAAAAGAGAGATATTGGGAAGGAAAAGCTGTCTTGTACCTTTGCATTTTTCTCCTAAACGAAGGACACTAGAAAGAAAATTTTAAAGCCTCCTGTTAGGCCATCATCTACACGACATAGCCCTGATTTTTCCAATGCGCAGCTCTTTGCAAAAGAGAGATATTGGCAAGGAAAAGCTGTCTTGTACCTTTGCATTTTTCTCCCAAACGAAGGACACTAGAATTAAAATTTTAAAGCCTCCTGTTATGCCATCATCTACACGACATAGCCCTGAATTTTCCAATGCGCAGCTCTTTGCAAAAGAGAGATATTGGCAAAGAAAAGCTGTCTTGTACCTTTGCATTTTTCTCCCAAACGAAGGACACTAGAATTAAAATTTTAAAGCCTCCTGTTAGGCCATCATCTACACGACATAGCCCTGAATTTTCCAATGCGCAGCTCTTTGCAAAAGAGAGATATTGACAAGGAAAAGCTGTCTTGTACCTTTGCATTTTTCTCCCAAACGAAGGACACTAGAAAGAAAATTTTAAAGCCTCCTGTTAGGCCATCATCTACACGACATAGCCCTGATTTTTCCAATGCGCAGCTCTTTGCAAAAGAGAGATATTGGCAAGGAAAAGCTGTCTTGTACCATTGCATTTTTCTCCCAAACGAAGGACACTAGAAAGAAAATTTTAAAGCCTCCTGTTAAGCCATCATCTACACGACATAGCCCTGAATTTTCCAATGCGCAGCTCTTTGCAAAAGAGAGATATTGGCAAGGAAAAGCTGTCTTGTACCTTTGCATTTTTCTCCCAAACGAAGGACACTAGAATTGAAATTTTAAAGCCTCCTGTTAGGCCATCATCTACACGACATAGCCCTGAATTTTCCAATGCGCAGCTCTTTGCAAAAGAGAGATATTGGCAAGGAAAAGCTGTCTTGTACCATTGCATTTTTCTCCCAAACGAAGGACACTAGAAAGAAAATTTTAAAGCCTCCTGTTAGGCCATCATCTACACGACATAGCCCTGAATTTTCCAATGCGCAGCTCTTTGCAAAAGAGAGATATTGGCAAGGAAAAGCTGTCTTGTACCTTTGCATTTTTCTCCCAAACGAAGGACACTAGAAAGAAAATTTTAAAGCCTCCTGTTAGGCCATCATCTACACGACATAGCCCTGAATTTTCCAATGCGCAGCTCTATGCAAAAGAGAGATATTGGCAAGGAAAAGCTGTCTTGTACCTTTGCATTTTTCTCCCAAACGAAGGACACTAGAAAGAAAATTTTAAAGCCTCCTGTTAGGCCATCATCTACACGACATAGCCCTGAATTTTCCAATGCGTAGCTCTTTGCAAAAGAGAGATATTGGCAAGGAAAAGCTGTCTTGTACCTTTGCATTTTTCTCCCAAACGAAGGACACTAGAATTGAAATTTTAAAGCCTCCTGTTAGGCCATCATCTACACGACATAGCCCTGATTTTTCCAATGCGCAGCTCTTTGCAAAAGAGAGATATTGGCAAGGAAAAGCTGTCTTGTACCATTGCATTTTTCTCCCAAACGAACGACACTAGAAAGAAAATTTTAAAGCCTCCTGTTAAGCCATCATCTACACGACATAGCCCTGAATTTTCCAATGCGCAGCTCTTTGCAAAAGAGAGATATTGGCAAGGAAAAGCTGTCTTGTACCTTTGCATTTTTCTCCCAAACGAAGGACACTAGAAAGAAAATTTTAAAGCCTCCTGTTAGGCCATCATCTACACGACATAGCCCTGATTTTTCCAATGCGCAGCTCTTTGCAAAAGAGAGATATTGGCAAGGAAAAGCTGTCTTGTACCTTTGCATTTTTCTCCCAAACGAAGGACACTAGAATTAAAATTTTAAAGCCTCCTGTTATGCCATCATCTACACGACATAGCCCTGAATTTTCCAATGCGCAGCTCTTTGCAAAAGAGAGATATTGGCAAGGAAAAGCTGTCTTGTACCTTTGCATTTTTCTCCCAAACGAAGGACACTAGAAAGAAAATTTTAAAGCCTCCTGTTAGGCCATCATCTACACGACATAGCCCTGAGTTTTCCAATGCGTAGCTCTTTGCAAAAGAGAGATATTGGGAAGGAAAAGCTGTCTTGTACCTTTGCATTTTTCTCCTAAACGAAGGACACTAGAAAGAAAATTTTAAAGCCTCCTGTTAGGCCATCATCTACACGACATAGCCCTGATTTTTCCAATGCGCAGCTCTTTGCAAAAGAGAGATATTGGCAAGGAAAAGCTGTCTTGTACCTTTGCATTTTTCTCCCAAACGAAGGACACTAGAATTAAAATTTTAAAGCCTCCTGTTATGCCATCATCTACACGACATAGCCCTGAATTTTCCAATGCGCAGCTCTTTGCAAAAGAGAGATATTGGCAAAGAAAAGCTGTCTTGTACCTTTGCATTTTTCTCCCAAACGAAGGACACTAGAATTAAAATTTTAAAGCCTCCTGTTAGGCCATCATCTACACGACATAGCCCTGAATTTTCCAATGCGCAGCTCTTTGCAAAAGAGAGATATTGACAAGGAAAAGCTGTCTTGTACCTTTGCATTTTTCTCCCAAACGAAGGACACTAGAAAGAAAATTTTAAAGCCTCCTGTTAGGCCATCATCTACACGACATAGCCCTGATTTTTCCAATGCGCAGCTCTTTGCAAAAGAGAGATATTGGCAAGGAAAAGCTGTCTTGTACCATTGCATTTTTCTCCCAAACGAAGGACACTAGAAAGAAAATTTTAAAGCCTCCTGTTAAGCCATCATCTACACGACATAGCCCTGAATTTTCCAATGCGCAGCTCTTTGCAAAAGAGAGATATTGGCAAGGAAAAGCTGTCTTGTACCTTTGCATTTTTCTCCCAAACGAAGGACACTAGAATTGAAATTTTAAAGCCTCCTGTTAGGCCATCATCTACACGACATAGCCCTGAATTTTCCAATGCGCAGCTCTTTGCAAAAGAGAGATATTGGCAAGGAAAAGCTGTCTTGTACCATTGCATTTTTCTCCCAAACGAAGGACACTAGAAAGAAAATTTTAAAGCCTCCTGTTAGGCCATCATCTACACGACATAGCCCTGAATTTTCCAATGCGCAGCTCTTTGCAAAAGAGAGATATTGGCAAGGAAAAGCTGTCTTGTACCTTTGCATTTTTCTCCCAAACGAAGGACACTAGAAAGAAAATTTTAAAGCCTCCTGTTAGGCCATCATCTACACGACATAGCCCTGAATTTTCCAATGCGCAGCTCTATGCAAAAGAGAGATATTGGCAAGGAAAAGCTGTCTTGTACCTTTGCATTTTTCTCCCAAACGAAGGACACTAGAAAGAAAATTTTAAAGCCTCCTGTTAGGCCATCATCTACACGACATAGCCCTGAATTTTCCAATGCGTAGCTCTTTGCAAAAGAGAGATATTGGCAAGGAAAAGCTGTCTTGTACCTTTGCATTTTTCTCCCAAACGAAGGACACTAGAATTGAAATTTTAAAGCCTCCTGTTAGGCCATCATCTACACGACATAGCCCTGATTTTTCCAATGCGCAGCTCTTTGCAAAAGAGAGATATTGGCAAGGAAAAGCTGTCTTGTACCATTGCATTTTTCTCCCAAACGAACGACACTAGAAAGAAAATTTTAAAGCCTCCTGTTAAGCCATCATCTACACGACATAGCCCTGAATTTTCCAATGCGCAGCTCTTTGCAAAAGAGAGATATTGGCAAGGAAAAGCTGTCTTGTACCTTTGCATTTTTCTCCCAAACGAAGGACACTAGAAAGAAAATTTTAAAGCCTCCTGTTAGGCCATCATCTACACGACATAGCCCTGATTTTTCCAATGCGCAGCTCTTTGCAAAAGAGAGATATTGGCAAGGAAAAGCTGTCTTGTACCATTGCATTTTTCTCCCAAACGAAGGACACTAGAAAGAAAATTTTAAAGCCTCCTGTTAGGCCATCATCTACACAACATAGCCCTGAATTTTCCAATGCGCAGCTCTTTGCAAAAGAGAGATATTGGCAAGGAAAAGCTGTCTTGTACCATTGCATTTTTCTCCCAAACGAAGGACACTAGAAATAAAATTTTAAAGCCTCCTGTTAAGCCATCATCTACACGACATAGCCCTGAATTTTCCAATGCGCAGCTCTTTGCAAAAGAGAGATATTGGCAAGGAAAAGCTGTCTTGTACCTTTGCATTTTTCTCCCAAACGAAGGACACTAGAATTGAAATTTTAAAGCCTCCTGTTAGGCCATCATCTACACGACATAGCCCTGAATTTTCCAATGCGCAGCTCTTTGCAAAAGAGAGATATTGGCAAGGAAAAGCTGTCTTGTACCATTGCATTTTTCTCCCAAACGAAGGACACTAGAAAGAAAATTTTAAAGCCTCCTGTTAGGCCATCATCTACACGACATAGCCCTGAATTTTCCAATGCGCAGCTCTTTGCAAAAGAGAGATATTGGCAAGGAAAAGCTGTCTTGTACCATTGCATTTTTCTCCCAAACGAAGGACACTAGAAAGAAAATTTTAAAGCCTCCTGTTAGGCCATCATCTACACGACATAGCCTTGAATTTTCCAATGCGTAGCTCTTTGCAAAAGAGAGATATTGGCAAGGAAAAGCTGTCTTGTACCTTTGCATTTTTCTCCCAAACGAAGGACACTAGAATTGAAATTTTAAAGCCTCCTGTTAGGCCATCATCTACACGACATAGCCCTGAATTTTCCAATGCGCAGCTCTTTGCAAAAGAGAGATATTGGCAAGGAAAAGCTGTCTTGTACCATTGCATTTTTCTCCCAAACGAAGGACACTAGAAAGAAAATTTTAAAGCCTCCTGTTAGGCCATCATCTACACGACATAGCCCTGATTTTTCCAATGCGCAGCTCTTTGCAAAAGAGAGATATTGGCAAGGAAAAGCTGTCTTGTACCATTGCATTTTTCTCCCAAACGAAGGACACTAGAAAGAAAATTTTAAAGCCTCCTGTTAAGCCATCATCTACACGACATAGCCCTGAATTTTCCAATGCGCAGCTCTTTGCAAAAGAGAGATATTGGCAAGGAAAAGCTGTCTTGTACCTTTGCATTTTTCTCCCAAACGAAGGACACTAGAATTGAAATTTTAAAGCCTCCTGTTAGGCCATCATCTACACGACATAGCCCTGAATTTCCCAATGCGCAGCTCTTTGCAAAAGAGAGATATTGGCAAGGAAAAGCTGTCTTGTACCTTTGCATTTTTCTCCCAAACGAAGGACACTAGCAAGAAAATTTTAAAGCCTCCTGTTAGGCCATCATCTACACGACATAGCCCTGAATTTTCCAATGCGCAGCTCTTTGCAAAAGAGAGATATTGGCAAGGAAAAGCTGTCTTGTACCATTGCATTTTTCTCCCAAACGAAGGACACTAGAAAGAAAATTTTAAAGCCTCCTGTTAAGCCATCATCTACACGACATAGCCCTGAATTTTCCAATGCGCAGCTCTTTGCAAAAGAGAGATATTGGCAAGGAAAAGCTGTCTTGTACCTTTGCATTTTTCTCCCAAACGAAGGACGCTAGAATTTAAATTTTAAAGCCTCCTGTTAGGCCATCATCTACACGACATAGCCCTGAATTTTCCAATGCGCAGCTCTTTGCAAAAGAGAGATATTGGCAAGGAAAAGCTGTCTTGTACCATTGCATTTTTCTCCCAAACGAAGGACACTAGAAAGAAAATTTTAAAGCCTCCTGTTAGGCCATCATCTACACGACATAGCCCTGAATTTTCCAATGCGCAGCTCTTTGCAAAAGAGAGATATTGGCAAGGAAAAGCTGTCTTGTACCTTTGCATTTTTCTCCCAAACGAAGGACACTAGAAAGAAAATTTTAAAGCCTCCTGTTAGGCCATCATCTACACGACATAGCCCTGCATTTTCCAATGCGCAGCTCTTTGCAAAAGAGAGATATTGGCAAGGAAAAGCTGTCTTGTACCATTGCATTTTTCTCCCAAACGAAGGACACTAGAAAGAAAATTTTAAAGCCTCCTGTTAGGCCATCATCTACACGACATAGCCCTGAATTTTCCAATGCGTAGCTCTTTGCAAAAGAGAGATATTGGCAAGGAAAAGCTGTCTTGTACCATTGCATTTTTCTCCCAAACGAAGGACACTAGAAAGAAAATTTTAAAGCCTCCTGTTAGGCCCTCATCTACACGACATAGCCCTGAATTTTCCAATGCGCAGCTCTTTGCAAAAGAGAGATATTGGCAAGGAAAAGCTGTCTTGTACCTTTGCATTTTTCTCCCAAACGAAGGACACTAGAATTAAAATTTTAAAGCCTCCTGTTATGCCATCATCTACACGACATAGCCCTGATTTTTCCAATGCGCAGCTCTTTGCAAAAGAGAGATATTGGCAAGGAAAAGCTGTCTTGTACCTTTGCATTTTTCTCCCAAACGAAGGACACTAGAATTAAAATTTTAAAGCCTCCTGTTAGGCCATCATCTACACGACATAGCCCTGATTTTTCCAATGCGCAGCTCTTTGCAAAAGAGAGATATTGGCAAGGAAAAGCTGTCTTGTACCATTGCATTTTTCTCCCAAACGAAGGACACTAGAAAGAAAATTTTAAAGCCTCCTGTTAGGCCATCATCTACACGACATAGCCCTGATTTTTCCAATGCGCAGCTCTTTGCAAAAGAGAGATATTGGCAAGGAAAAGCTGTCTTGTACCATTGCATTTTTCTCCCAAACGAAGGACACTAGAAAGAAAATTTTAAAGCCTCCTGTTAAGCCATCATCTACACGACATAGCCCTGAATTTTCCAATGCGCAGCTCTTTGCAAAAGAGAGATATTGGCAAGGAAAAGCTGTCTTGTACCTTTGCATTTTTCTCCCAAACGAAGGACACTAGAATTGAAATTTTAAAGCCTCCTGTTAGGCCATCATCTACACGACATAGCCCTGAATTTTCCAATGCGCAGCTCTTTGCAAAAGAGAGATATTGGCAAGGAAAAGCTGTCTTGTACCATTGCATTTTTCTCCCAAACGAAGGACACTAGAAAGAAAATTTTAAAGCCTCCTGTTAGGCCATCATCTACACGACATAGCCCTGAATTTTCCAATGCGCAGCTCTTTGCAAAAGAGAGATATTGGCAAGGAAAAGCTGTCTTGTACCATTGCATTTTTCTCCCAAACGAAGGACACTAGAAAGAAAATTTTAAAGCCTCCTGTTAGGCCATCATCTACACGACATAGCCCTGAATTTTCCAATGCGTAGCTCTTTGCAAAAGAGAGATATTGGCAAGGAAAAGCTGTCTTGTACCATTGCATTTTTCTCCCAAACGAAGGACACTAGAAAGAAAATTTTAAAGCCTCCTGTTAGGCCATCATCTACACGACATAGCCCTGAATTTTCCAATGCGCAGCTCTTTGCAAAAGAGAGATATTGACAAGGAAAAGCTGTCTTGTACCTTTGCATTTTTCTCCCAAACGAAGGACACTAGAATTGAAATTTTAAAGCCTCCTGTTAGGCCATCATCTACACGACATAGCCCTGAATTTTCCAATGCGCAGCTCTTTGCAAAAGAGAGATATTGGCAAGGAAAAGCTGTCTTGTACCATTGCATTTTTCTCCCAAACGAAGGACACTAGAAAGAAAATTTTAAAGCCTCCTGTTAGGCCATCATCTACACGACATAGCCCTGATTTTTCCAATGCGCAGCTCTTTGCAAAAGAGAGATATTGGCAAGGAAAAGCTGTCTTGTACCATTGCATTTTTCTCCCAAACGAAGGACACTAGAAAGAAAATTTTAAAGCCTCCTGTTAAGCCATCATCTACACGACATAGCCCTGAATTTTCCAATGCGCAGCTCTTTGCAAAAGAGAGATATTGGCAAGGAAAAGCTGTCTTGTACCTTTGCATTTTTCTCCCAAACGAAGGACACTAGAATTGAAATTTTAAAGCCTCCTGTTAGGCCATCATCTACACGACATAGCCCTGAATTTTCCAATGCGCAGCTCTTTGCAAAAGAGAGATATTGGCAAGGAAAAGCTGTCTTGTACCATTGCATTTTTCTCCCAAACGAAGGACACTAGAAAGAAAATTTTAAAGCCTCCTGTTAGGCCATCATCTACACGACATAGCCCTGAATTTTCCAATGCGCAGCTCTTTGCAAAAGAGAGATATTGGCAAGGAAAAGCTGTCTTGTACCTTTGCATTTTTCTCCCAAACGAAGGACACTAGAAAGAAAATTTTAAAGCCTCCTGTTAGGCCATCATCTACACGACATAGCCCTGCATTTTCCAATGCGCAGCTCTTTGCAAAAGAGAGATATTGGCAAGGAAAAGCTGTCTTGTACCATTGCATTTTTCTCCCAAACGAAGGACACTAGAAAGAAAATTTTAAAGCCTCCTGTTAGGCCATCATCTACACGACATAGCCCTGAATTTTCCAATGCGTAGCTCTTTGCAAAAGAGAGATATTGGCAAGGAAAAGCTGTCTTGTACCATTGCATTTTTCTCCCAAACGAAGGACACTAGAAAGAAAATTTTAAAGCCTCCTGTTAGGCCATCATCTACACGACATAGCCCTGAATTTTCCAATGCGCAGCTCTTTGCAAAAGAGAGATATTGGCAAGGAAAAGCTGTCTTGTACCTTTGCATTTTTCTCCCAAACGAAGGACACTAGAATTGAAATTTTAAAGCCTCCTGTTAGGCCATCATCTACACGACATAGCCCTGAATTTTCCAATGCGCAGCTCTTTGCAAAAGAGAGATATTGGCAAGGAAAAGCTGTCTTGTACCTTTGCATTTTTCTCCCAAACGAAGGACACTAGCAAGAAAATTTTAAAGCCTCCTGTTAGGCCATCATCTACACGACATAGCCCTGAATTTTCCAATGCGCAGCTCTTTGCAAAAGAGAGATATTGGCAAGGAAAAGCTGTCTTGTACCATTGCATTTTTCTCCCAAACGAAGGACACTAGAAAGAAAATTTTAAAGCCTCCTGTTAAGCCATCATCTACACGACATAGCCCTGAATTTTCCAATGCGCAGCTCTTTGCAAAAGAGAGATATTGGCAAGGAAAAGCTGTCTTGTACCTTTGCATTTTTCTCCCAAACGAAGGACACTAGAATTGAAATTTTAAAGCCTCCTGTTAGGCCATCATCTACACGACATAGCCCTGAATTTTCCAATGCGCAGCTCTTTGCAAAAGAGAGATATTGGCAAGGAAAAGCTGTCTTGTACCATTGCATTTTTCTCCCAAACGAAGGACACTAGAAAGAAAATTTTAAAGCCTCCTGTTAGGCCATCATCTACACGACATAGCCCTGAATTTTCCAATGCGCAGCTCTTTGCAAAAGAGAGATATTGGCAAGGAAAAGCTGTCTTGTACCTTTGCATTTTTCTCCCAAACGAAGGACACTAGAAAGAAAATTTTAAAGCCTCCTGTTAGGCCATCATCTACACGACATAGCCCTGCATTTTCCAATGCGCAGCTCTTTGCAAAAGAGAGATATTGGCAAGGAAAAGCTGTCTTGTACCATTGCATTTTTCTCCCAAACGAAGGACACTAGAAAGAAAATTTTAAAGCCTCCTGTTAGGCCATCATCTACACGACATAGCCCTGAATTTTCCAATGCGTAGCTCTTTGCAAAAGAGAGATATTGGCAAGGAAAAGCTGTCTTGTACCATTGCATTTTTCTCCCAAACGAAGGACACTAGAAAGAAAATTTTAAAGCCTCCTGTTAGGCCATCATCTACACGACATAGCCCTGAATTTTCCAATGCGCAGCTCTTTGCAAAAGAGAGATATTGGCAAGGAAAAGCTGTCTTGTACCTTTGCATTTTTCTCCCAAACGAAGGACACTAGAATTAAAATTTGAAAGCCTCCTGTTCGGCCATCATCTACACGACATAGCCCTGTATTTTCCAATGCGTAGCTCTTTGCAAAAGAGAGATATTGGCAAGGAAAAGCTGTCTTGTACCTTTGCATTTTTCACCCAAACGAAGGACACTAGAATTAAAATTTTAAAGCCTCCTGTTAGGCCATCATCTACACGACATAGCCCTGAATTTTCCAATGCGTAGCTCTTTGCAAAAGAGAGATATTGGCAAGGAAAAGCTGTCTTGTACCTTTGCATTTTTCTCCCAAACGAAGGACACTAGAATTAAAATTTTAAAGCCTCCTGTTAGGCCATCATCTACACGACATAGCCCTGATTTTTCCAATGCGCAGCTCTTTGCAAAAGAGAGATATTGGCAAGGAAAAGCTGTCTTGTACCTTTGCATTTTTCTCCCAAACGAAGGACACTAGAAAGAAAATTTTAAAGCCTCCTGTTAGGCCATCATCTACACGACATAGCCCTGAATTTTCCAATGCGCAGCTCTTTGCAAAAGAGAGATATTGGCAAGGAAAAGCTGTCTTGTACCATTGCATTTTTCTCCCAAACGAAGGACACTAGAAAGAAAATTTTAAAGCCTCCTGTTAGGCCATCATCTACACGACATAGCCCTGATTTTTCCAATGCGCAGCTCTTTGCAAAAGAGAGATATTGGCAAGGAAAAGCTGTCTTGTACCATTGCATTTTTCTCCCAAACGAAGGACACTAGAAAGAAAATTTTAAAGCCTCCTGTTAAGCCATCATCTACACGACATAGCCCTGAATTTTCCAATGCGCAGCTCTTTGCAAAAGAGAGATATTGGCAAGGAAAAGCTGTCTTGTACCTTTGCATTTTTCTCCCAAACGAAGGACACTAGAATTGAAATTTTAAAGCCTCCTGTTAGGCCATCATCTACACGACATAGCCCTGAATTTTCCAATGCGCAGCTCTTTGCAAAAGAGAGATATTGGCAAGGAAAAGCTGTCTTGTACCTTTGCATTTTTCTCCCAAACGAAGGACACTAGCAAGAAAATTTTAAAGCCTCCTGTTAGGCCATCATCTACACGACATAGCCCTGCATTTTCCAATGCGCAGCTCTTTGCAAAAGAGAGATATTGGCAAGGAAAAGCTGTCTTGTACCATTGCATTTTTCTCCCAAACGAAGGACACTAGAAAGAAAATTTTAAAGCCTCCTGTTAAGCCATCATCTACACGACATAGCCCTGAATTTTCCAATGCGCATCTCTTTGCAAAAGAGAGATATTGGCAAGGAAAAGCTGTCTTGTACCTTTGCATTTTTCTCCCAAACGAAGGACACTAGAATTGAAATTTTAAAGCCTCCTGTTAGGCCATCATCTACACGACATAGCCCTGAATTTTCCAATGCGCAGCTCTTTGCAAAAGAGAGATATTGGCAAGGAAAAGCTGTCTTGTACCATTGCATTTTTCTCCCAAACGAAGGACACTAGAAAGAAAATTTTAAAGCCTCCTGTTAGGCCATCATCTACACGACATAGCCCTGAATTTTCCAATGCGCAGCTCTTTGCAAAAGAGAGATATTGGCAAGGAAAAGCTGTCTTGTACCTTTGCATTTTTCTCCCAAACGAAGGACACTAGAAAGAAAATTTTAAAGCCTCCTGTTAGGCCATCATCTACACGACATAGCCCTGCATTTTCCAATGCGCAGCTCTTTGCAAAAGAGAGATATTGGCAAGGAAAAGCTGTCTTGTACCATTGCATTTTTCTCCCAAACGAAGGACACTAGAAAGAAAATTTTAAAGCCTCCTGTTAGGCCATCATCTACACGACATAGCCCTGAATTTTCCAATGCGCAGCTCTTTGCAAAAGAGAGATATTGGCAAGGAAAAGCTGTCTTGTACCATTGCATTTTTCTCCCAAACGAAGGACACTAGAAAGAAAATTTTAAAGCCTCCTGTTAAGCCATCATCTACACGACATAGCCCTGAATTTTCCAATGCGCAGCTCTTTGCAAAAGAGAGATATTGGCAAGGAAAAGCTGTCTTGTACCTTTGCATTTTTCTCCCAAACGAAGGACACTAGAATTGAAATTTTAAAGCCTCCTGTTAGGCCATCATCTACACGACATAGCCCTGAATTTTCCAATGCGCAGCTCTTTGCAAAAGAGAGATATTGGCAAGGAAAAGCTGTCTTGTACCATTGCATTTTTCTCCCAAACGAAGGACACTAGAAAGAAAATTTTAAAGCCTCCTGTTAGGCCATCATCTACACGACATAGCCCTGAATTTTCCAATGCGCAGCTCTTTGCAAAAGAGAGATATTGGCAAGGAAAAGCTGTCTTGTACCTTTGCATTTTTCTCCCAAACGAAGGACACTAGAAAGAAAATTTTAAAGCCTCCTGTTAGGCCATCATCTACACGACATAGCCCTGCATTTTCCAATGCGCAGCTCTTTGCAAAAGAGAGATATTGGCAAGGAAAAGCTGTCTTGTACCATTGCATTTTTCTCCCAAACGAAGGACACTAGAAAGAAAATTTTAAAGCCTCCTGTTAGGCCATCATCTACACGACATAGCCCTGAATTTTCCAATGCGTAGCTCTTTGCAAAAGAGAGATATTGGCAAGGAAAAGCTGTCTTGTACCATTGCATTTTTCTCCCAAACGAAGGACACTAGAAAGAAAATTTTAAAGCCTCCTGTTAGGCCATCATCTACACGACATAGCCCTGAATTTTCCAATGCGCAGCTCTTTGCAAAAGAGAGATATTGGCAAGGAAAAGCTGTCTTGTACCTTTGCATTTTTCTCCCAAACGAAGGACACTAGAATTAAAATTTGAAAGCCTCCTGTTCGGCCATCATCTACACGACATAGCCCTGTATTTTCCAATGCGTAGCTCTTTGCAAAAGAGAGATATTGGCAAGGAAAAGCTGTCTTGTACCTTTGCATTTTTCTCCCAAACGAAGGACACTAGAATTAAAATTTTAAAGCCTCCTGTTAGGCCATCATCTACACGACATAGCCCTGAATTTTCCAATGCGTAGCTCTTTGCAAAAGAGAGATATTGGCAAGGAAAAGCTGTCTTGTACCTTTGCATTTTTCTCCCAAACGAAGGACACTAGAATTAAAATTTTAAAGCCTCCTGTTAGGCCATCATCTACACGACATAGCCCTGATTTTTCCAATGCGCAGCTCTTTGCAAAAGAGAGATATTGGCAAGGAAAAGCTGTCTTGTACCTTTGCATTTTTCTCCCAAACGAAGGACACTAGAAAGAAAATTTTAAAGCCTCCTGTTAAGCCATCATCTACACGACATAGCCCTGAATTTTCCAATGCGCAGCTCTTTGCAAAAGAGAGATATTGGCAAGGAAAAGCTGTCTTGTACCTTTGCATTTTTCTCCCAAACGAAGGACACTAGAAAGAAAATTTTAAAGCCTCCTGTTAGGCCATCATCTACACGACATAGCCCTGAATTTTCCAATGCGCAGCTCTTTGCAAAAGAGAGATATTGGCAAGGAAAAGCTGTCTTGTACCATTGCATTTTTCTCCCAAACGAAGGACACTAGAAAGAAAATTTTAAAGCCTCCTGTTAGGCCATCATCTACACGACATAGCCCTGATTTTTCCAATGCGCAGCTCTTTGCAAAAGAGAGATATTGGCAAGGAAAAGCTGTCTTGTACCATTGCATTTTTCTCCCAAACGAAGGACACTAGAAAGAAAATTTTAAAGCCTCCTGTTAAGCCATCATCTACACGACATAGCCCTGAATTTTCCAATGCGCAGCTCTTTGCAAAAGAGAGATATTGGCAAGGAAAAGCTGTCTTGTACCTTTGCATTTTTCTCCCAAACGAAGGACACTAGAATTGAAATTTTAAAGCCTCCTGTTAGGCCATCATCTACACGACATAGCCCTGAATTTTCCAATGCGCAGCTCTTTGCAAAAGAGAGATATTGGCAAGGAAAAGCTGTCTTGTACCTTTGCATTTTTCTCCCAAACGAAGGACACTAGAAAGAAAATTTTAAAGCCTCCTGTTAGGCCATCATCTACACGACATAGCCCTGCATTTTCCAATGCGCAGCTCTTTGCAAAAGAGAGATATTGGCAAGGAAAAGCTGTCTTGTACCATTGCATTTTTCTCCCAAACGAAGGACACTAGAAAGAAAATTTTAAAGCCTCCTGTTAGGCCATCATCTACACGACATAGCCCTGAATTTTCCAATGCGCAGCTCTTTGCAAAAGAGAGATATTGGCAAGGAAAAGCTGTCTTGTACCATTGCATTTTTCTCCCAAACGAAGGACACTAGAAAGAAAATTTTAAAGCCTCCTGTTAAGCCATCATCTACACGACATAGCCCTGAATTTTCCAATGCGCAGCTCTTTGCAAAAGAGAGATATTGGCAAGGAAAAGCTGTCTTGTACCTTTGCATTTTTCTCCCAAACGAAGGACACTAGAATTGAAATTTTAAAGCCTCCTGTTAGGCCATCATCTACACGACATAGCCCTGAATTTTCCAATGCGCAGCTCTTTGCAAAAGAGAGATATTGGCAAGGAAAAGCTGTCTTGTACCATTGCATTTTTCTCCCAAACGAAGGACACTAGAAAGAAAATTTTAAAGCCTCCTGTTAGGCCATCATCTACACGACATAGCCCTGAATTTTCCAATGCGCAGCTCTTTGCAAAAGAGAGATATTGGCAAGGAAAAGCTGTCTTGTACCTTTGCATTTTTCTCCCAAACGAAGGACACTAGAAAGAAAATTTTAAAGCCTCCTGTTAGGCCATCATCTACACGACATAGCCCTGCATTTTCCAATGCGCAGCTCTTTGCAAAAGAGAGATATTGGCAAGGAAAAGCTGTCTTGTACCATTGCATTTTTCTCCCAAACGAAGGACACTAGAAAGAAAATTTTAAAGCCTCCTGTTAGGCCATCATCTACACGACATAGCCCTGAATTTTCCAATGCGTAGCTCTTTGCAAAAGAGAGATATTGGCAAGGAAAAGCTGTCTTGTACCATTGCATTTTTCTCCCAAACGAAGGACACTAGAAAGAAAATTTTAAAGCCTCCTGTTAGGCCATCATCTACACGACATAGCCCTGAATTTTCCAATGCGCAGCTCTTTGCAAAAGAGAGATATTGGCAAGGAAAAGCTGTCTTGTACCTTTGCATTTTTCTCCCAAACGAAGGACACTAGAATTAAAATTTGAAAGCCTCCTGTTCGGCCATCATCTACACGACATAGCCCTGTATTTTCCAATGCGTAGCTCTTTGCAAAAGAGAGATATTGGCAAGGAAAAGCTGTCTTGTACCTTTGCATTTTTCTCCCAAACGAAGGACACTAGAATTAAAATTTTAAAGCCTCCTGTTAGGCCATCATCTACACGACATAGCCCTGAATTTTCCAATGCGTAGCTCTTTGCAAAAGAGAGATATTGGCAAGGAAAAGCTGTCTTGTACCTTTGCATTTTTCTCCCAAACGAAGGACACTAGAATTAAAATTTTAAAGCCTCCTGTTAGGCCATCATCTACACGACATAGCCCTGATTTTTCCAATGCGCAGCTCTTTGCAAAAGAGAGATATTGGCAAGGAAAAGCTGTCTTGTACCTTTGCATTTTTCTCCCAAACGAAGGACACTAGAAAGAAAATTTTAAAGCCTCCTGTTAAGCCATCATCTACACGACATAGCCCTGAATTTTCCAATGCGCAGCTCTTTGCAAAAGAGAGATATTGGCAAGGAAAAGCTGTCTTGTACCTTTGCATTTTTCTCCCAAACGAAGGACACTAGAAAGAAAATTTTAAAGCCTCCTGTTAGGTCATCATCTACACGACATAGCCCTGAATTTTCCAATGCGCAGCTCTTTGCAAAAGAGAGATATTGGCAAGGAAAAGCTGTCTTGTACCATTGCATTTTTCTCCCAAACGAAGGACACTAGAAAGAAAATTTTAAAGCCTCCTGTTAGGCCATCATCTACACGACATAGCCCTGATTTTTCCAATGCGCAGCTCTTTGCAAAAGAGAGATATTGGCAAGGAAAAGCTGTCTTGTACCATTGCATTTTTCTCCCAAACGAAGGACACTAGAAAGAAAATTTTAAAGCCTCCTGTTAAGCCATCATCTACACGACATAGCCCTGAATTTTCCAATGCGCAGCTCTTTGCAAAAGAGAGATATTGGCAAGGAAAAGCTGTCTTGTACCTTTGCATTTTTCTCCCAAACGAAGGACACTAGAATTGAAATTTTAAAGCCTCCTGTTAGGCCATCATCTACACGACATAGCCCTGAATTTTCCAATGCGCAGCTCTTTGCAAAAGAGAGATATTGGCAAGGAAAAGCTGTCTTGTACCTTTGCATTTTTCTCCCAAACGAAGGACACTAGCAAGAAAATTTTAAAGCCTCCTGTTAGGCCATCATCTACACGACATAGCCCTGCATTTTCCAATGCGCAGCTCTTTGCAAAAGAGAGATATTGGCAAGGAAAAGCTGTCTTGTACCATTGCATTTTTCTCCCAAACGAAGGACACTAGAAAGAAAATTTTAAAGCCTCCTGTTAAGCCATCATCTACACGACATAGCCCTGAATTTTCCAATGCGCATCTCTTTGCAAAAGAGAGATATTGGCAAGGAAAAGCTGTCTTGTACCTTTGCATTTTTCTCCCAAACGAAGGACACTAGAATTGAAATTTTAAAGCCTCCTGTTAGGCCATCATCTACACGACATAGCCCTGAATTTTCCAATGCGCAGCTCTTTGCAAAAGAGAGATATTGGCAAGGAAAAGCTGTCTTGTACCATTGCATTTTTCTCCCAAACGAAGGACACTAGAAAGAAAATTTTAAAGCCTCCTGTTAGGCCATCATCTACACGACATAGCCCTGAATTTTCCAATGCGCAGCTCTTTGCAAAAGAGAGATATTGGCAAGGAAAAGCTGTCTTGTACCTTTGCATTTTTCTCCCAAACGAAGGACACTAGAAAGAAAATTTTAAAGCCTCCTGTTAGGCCATCATCTACACGACATAGCCCTGCATTTTCCAATGCGCAGCTCTTTGCAAAAGAGAGATATTGGCAAGGAAAAGCTGTCTTGTACCATTGCATTTTTCTCCCAAACGAAGGACACTAGAAAGAAAATTTTAAAGCCTCCTGTTAGGCCATCATCTACACGACATAGCCCTGCATTTTCCAATGCGCAGCTCTTTGCAAAAGAGAGATATTGGCAAGGAAAAGCTGTCTTGTACCTTTGCATTTTTCTCCCAAACGAAGGACACTAGAATTAAAATTTGAAAGCCTCCTGTTCGGCCATCATCTACACGACATAGCCCTGAATTTTCCAATGCGTAGCTCTTTGCAAAAGAGAGATATTGGCAAGGAAAAGCTGTCTTGTACCTTTGCATTTTTCTCCCAAACGAAGGACACTAGAATTAAAATTTTAAAGCCTCCTGTTAGGCCATCATCTACACGACATAGCCCTGAATTTTCCAATGCGTAGCTCTTTGCAAAAGAGAGATATTGGCAAGGAAAAGCTGTCTTGTACCTTTGCATTTTTCTCCCAAACGAAGGACACTAGAATTAAAATTTTAAAGCCTCCTGTTAGGCCATCATCTACACGACATAGCCCTGATTTTTCCAATGCGCAGCTCTTTGCAAAAGAGAGATATTGGCAAGGAAAAGCTGTCTTGTACCTTTGCATTTTTCTCCCAAACGAAGGACACTAGAAAGAAAATTTTAAAGCCTCCTGTTAGGCCATCATCTACACGACATAGCCCTGAATTTTCCAATGCGTAGCTCTTTGCAAAAGAGACATATTGGCAAGGAAAAGCTGTCTTGTACCTTTGCATTTTTCTCCCAAACGAAGGACACTAGAATTGAAATTTTAAAGCCTCCTGTTAGGCCATCATCTACACGACATAGCCCTGAATTTTCCAATGCGCAGCTCTTTGCAAAAGAGAGATATTGGCAAGGAAAAGCTGTCTTGTACCTTTGCATTTTTCTCCCAAACGAAGGACACTAGAATTAAAATTTTAAAGCCTCCTGTTAGGCCATCATCTACACGACATAGCCCTGATTTTTCCAATGCGCAGCTCTTTGCAAAAGAGAGATATTGGCAAGGAAAAGCTGTCTTGTACCATTGCATTTTTCTCCCAAACGAAGGACACTAGAAAGAAAATTTTAAAGCCTCCTGTTAGGCCATCATCTACACGACATAGCCCTGAATTTTCCAATGCGCAGCTCTTTGCAAAAGAGAGATATTGGCAAGGAAAAGCTGTCTTGTACCTTTGCATTTTTCTCCCAAACGAAGGACACTAGAAAGAAAATTTTAAAGCCTCCTGTTAGGCCATCATCTACACGACATAGCCCTGATTTTTCCAATGCGCAGCTCTTTGCAAAAGAGAGATATTGGCAAGGAAAAGCTGTCTTGTACCATTGCATTTTTCTCCCAAACGAAGGAAACTAGAAAGAAAATTTTAAAGCCTCCTGTTAAGCCATCATCTACACGACATAGCCCTGAATTTTCCAATGCGCAGCTCTTTGCAAAAGAGAGATATTGGCAAGGAAAAGCTGTCTTGTACCTTTGCATTTTTCTCCCAAACGAAGGACACTAGAATTGAAATTTTAAAGCCTCCTGTTAGGCCATCATCTACACGACATAGCCCTGAATTTTCCAATGCGCAGCTCTTTGCAAAAGAGAGATATTGGCAAGGAAAAGCTGTCTTGTACCATTGCATTTTTCTCCCAAACGAAGGACACTAGAAAGAAAATTTTAAAGCCTCCTGTTAGGCCATCATCTACACGACATAGCCCTGAATTTTCCAATGCGTAGCTCTTTGCAAAAGAGAGATATTGGCAAGGAAAAGCTGTCTTGTACCATTGCATTTTTCTCCCAAACGAAGGACACTAGAAAGAAAATTTTAAAGCCTCCTGTTAGGCCATCATCTACACGACATAGCCCTGAATTTTCCAATGCGCAGCTCTTTGCAAAAGAGAGATATTGGCAAGGAAAAGCTGTCTTGTACCTTTGCATTTTTCTCCCAAACGAAGGACACTAGAATTGAAATTTTAAAGCCTCCTGTTAGGCCATCATCTACACGACATAGCCCTGAATTTTCCAATGCGCAGCTCTTTGCAAAAGAGAGATATTGGCAAGGAAAAGCTGTCTTGTACCATTGCATTTTTCTCCCAAACGAAGGACACTAGAAAGAAAATTTTAAAGCCTCCTGTTAGGCCATCATCTACACGACATAGCCCTGATTTTTCCAATGCGCAGCTCTTTGCAAAAGAGAGATATTGGCAAGGAAAAGCTGTCTTGTACCATTGCATTTTTCTCCCAAACGAAGGACACTAGAAAGAAAATTTTAAAGCCTCCTGTTAAGCCATCATCTACACGACATAGCCCTGAATTTTCCAATGCGCAGCTCTTTGCAAAAGAGAGATATTGGCAAGGAAAAGCTGTCTTGTACCTTTGCATTTTTCTCCCAAACGAAGGACACTAGAATTGAAATTTTAAAGCCTCCTGTTAGGCCATCATCTACACGACATAGCCCTGAATTTTCCAATGCGCAGCTCTTTGCAAAAGAGAGATATTGGCAAGGAAAAGCTGTCTTGTACCTTTGCATTTTTCTCCCAAACGAAGGACACTAGCAAGAAAATTTTAAAGCCTCCTGTTAGGCCATCATCTACACGACATAGCCCTGAATTTTCCAATGCGCAGCTCTTTGCAAAAGAGAGATATTGGCAAGGAAAAGCTGTCTTGTACCATTGCATTTTTCTCCCAAACGAAGGACACTAGAAAGAAAATTTTAAAGCCTCCTGTTAAGCCATCATCTACACGACATAGCCCTGAATTTTCCAATGCGCAGCTCTTTGCAAAAGAGAGATATTGGCAAGGAAAAGCTGTCTTGTACCTTTGCATTTTTCTCCCAAACGAAGGACACTAGAATTGAAATTTTAAAGCCTCCTGTTAGGCCATCATCTACACGACATAGCCCTGAATTTTCCAATGCGCAGCTCTTTGCAAAAGAGAGATATTGGCAAGGAAAAGCTGTCTTGTACCATTGCATTTTTCTCCCAAACGAAGGACACTAGAAAGAAAATTTTAAAGCCTCCTGTTAGGCCATCATCTACACGACATAGCCCTGAATTTTCCAATGCGCAGCTCTTTGCAAAAGAGAGATATTGGCAAGGAAAAGCTGTCTTGTACCTTTGCATTTTTCTCCCAAACGAAGGACACTAGAAAGAAAATTTTAAAGCCTCCTGTTAGGCCATCATCTACACGACATAGCCCTGCATTTTCCAATGCGCAGCTCTTTGCAAAAGAGAGATATTGGCAAGGAAAAGCTGTCTTGTACCATTGCATTTTTCTCCCAAACGAAGGACACTAGAAAGAAAATTTTAAAGCCTCCTGTTAGGCCATCATCTACACGACATAGCCCTGAATTTTCCAATGCGTAGCTCTTTGCAAAAGAGAGATATTGGCAAGGAAAAGCTGTCTTGTACCATTGCATTTTTCTCCCAAACGAAGGACACTAGAAAGAAAATTTTAAAGCCTCCTGTTAGGCCATCATCTACACGACATAGCCCTGAATTTTCCAATGCGCAGCTCATTGCAAAAGAGAGATATTGGCAAGGAAAAGCTGTCTTGTACCTTTGCATTTTTCTCCCAAACGAAGGACACTAGAATTAAAATTTGAAAGCCTCCTGTTCGGCCATCATCTACACGACATAGCCCTGAATTTTCCAATGCGTAGCTCTTTGCAAAAGAGAGATATTGGCAAGGAAAAGCTGTCTTGTACCTTTGCATTTTTCTCCCAAACGAAGGACACTAGAATTAAAATTTTAAAGCCTCCTGTTAGGCCATCATCTACACGACATAGCCCTGAATTTTCCAATGCGTAGCTCTTTGCAAAAGAGAGATATTGGCAAGGAAAAGCTGTCTTGTACCTTTGCATTTTTCTCCCAAACGAAGGACACTAGAATTAAAATTTTAAAGCCTCCTGTTAGGCCATCATCTACACGACATAGCCCTAATTTTTCCAATGCGCAGCTCTTTGCAAAAGAGAGATATTGGCAAGGAAAAGCTGTCTTGTACCTTTGCATTTTTCTCCCAAACGAAGGACACTAGAAAGAAAATTTTAAAGCCTCCTGTTAGGCCATCATCTACACGACATAGCCCTGAATTTTCCAATGCGTAGCTCTTTGCAAAAGAGAGATATTGGCAAGGAAAAGCTGTCTTGTACCTTTGCATTTTTCTCCCAAACGAAGGACACTAGAAAGAAAATTTTAAAGCCTCCTGTTAGGCCATCATCTACACGACATAGCCCTGATTTTTCCAATGCGCAGCTCTTTGCAAAAGAGAGATATTGGCAAGGAAAAGCTGTCTTGTACCATTGCATTTTTCTCCCAAACGAAGGACACTAGAAAGAAAATTTTAAAGCCTCCTGTTAGGCCATCATCTACACGACATAGCCCTGAATTTTCCAATGCGCAGCTCTTTGCAAAAGAGAGATATTGGCAAGGAAAAGCTGTCTTGTACCATTGCATTTTCCTCCCAAACGAAGGACACTAGAAAGAAAATTTTAAAGCCTCCTGTTAGGCCATCATCTACACGACATAGCCCTGAATTTTCCAATGGCCAGCTCTTTGCAAAAGAGAGATATTTGGCAAGGAAAAGCTGTCTTGTACCTTTGCATTTTTCTCCCAAACGAAGGACACTAGAAAGAAAATTTTAAAGCCTCCTGTTAGGCCATCATCTACACGACATAGCCCTGAATTTTCCAATGCGTAGCTCTTTGCAAAAGAGAGATATTGGCAAGGAAAAGCTGTCTTGTACCTTTGCATTTTTCTCCCAAACGAAGGACACTAGAAAGAAAATTTTAAAGCCTCCTGTTAGACCATCATCTACACGACATAGCCCTGATTTTTCCAATGCGCAGCTCTTTGCAAAAGAGAGATATTGGCAAGGAAAAGCTGTCTTGTACCTTTGCATTTTTCTCCCAAACGAAGGACACTAGAATTAAAATTTTACAGCCTCCTGTTATGCCATCATCTACACGACATAGCCCTGAATTTTCCAATGCGCAGCTCTTTGCAAAAGAGAGATATTGGCAAGGAAAAGCTGTCAGGTACCTTTGCATTTTTCTCCCAAACGAAGGACACTAGAATTAAAATTTTAAAGCCTCCTGTTAGGCCATCATCTACACGACATAGCCCTGAATTTTCCAATGCGCAGCTCTTTGCAAAAGAGAGATATTGGCAAGGAAAAGCTGTCTTGTACCTTTGCATTTTTCTCCCAAACGAAGGTCACTAGAAAGAAAATTTTAAAGCCTCCTGTTAGGCCATCATCTACACGACATAGCCCTGAATTTTCCAATGCGCAGCTCTTTGCAAAAGAGAGATATTGGCAAGGAAAAGCTGTCTTGTACCATTGCATTTTTCTCCCAAACGAAGGACACTAGCAAGAAAATTTTAAAGCCTCCTGTTAGGCCATCATCTACACGACATAGCCCTGAATTTTCCAATGCGCAGCTCTTTGCAAAAGAGAGATATTGGCAAGGAAAAGCTGTCTTGTACCATTGCATTTTTCTCCCAAACGAAGGACACTAGAAAGAAAATTTTAAAGCCTCCTGTTAAGCCATCATCTACACGACATAGCCCTGAATTTTCCAATGCGCAGCTCTTTGCAAAAGAGAGATATTGGCAAGGAAAAGCTGTCAGGTACCTTTGCATTTTTCTCCCAAACGAAGGACACTAGAATTAAAATTTTAAAGCCTCCTGTTAGGCCATCATCTACACGACATAGCCCTGAATTTTCCAATGCGCAGCTCTTTGCAAAAGAGAGATATTGGCAAGGAAAAGCTGTCTTGTACCTTTGCATTTTTCTCCCAAACGAAGGTCACTAGAAAGAAAATTTTAAAGCCTCCTGTTAGGCCATCATCTACACGACATAGCCCTGAATTTTCCAATGCGCAGCTCTTTGCAAAAGAGAGATATTGGCAAGGAAAAGCTGTCTTGTACCATTGCATTTTTCTCCCAAACGAAGGACACTAGCAAGAAAATTTTAAAGCCTCCTGTTAGGCCATCATCTACACGACATAGCCCTGAATTTTCCAATGCGCAGCTCTTTGCAAAAGAGAGATATTGGCAAGGAAAAGCTGTCTTGTACCATTGCATTTTTCTCCCAAACGAAGGACACTAGAAAGAAAATTTTAAAGCCTCCTGTTAAGCCATCATCTACACGACATAGCCCTGAATTTTCCAATGCGCAGCTCTTTGCAAAAGAGAGATATTGGCAAGGAAAAGCTGTCTTGTACCTTTGCATTTTTCTCCCAAACGAAGGACACTAGAATTGAAATTTTAAAGCCTCCTGTTAGGCCATCATCTACACGACATAGCCCTGAATTTTCCAATGCGCAGCTCTTTGCAAAAGAGAGATATTGGCAAGGAAAAGCTGTCTTGTACCATTGCATTTTTCTCCCAAACGAAGGACACTAGAAAGAAAATTTTAAAGCCTCCTGTTAGGCCATCATCTACACGACATAGCCCTGAATTTTCCAATGCGCAGCTCTTTGCAAAAGAGAGATATTGGCAAGGAAAAGCTGTCTTGTACCTTTGCATTTTTCTCCCAAACGAAGGACACTAGAAAGAAAATTTGAAAGCCTCCTGTTCGGCCATCATCTACACGACATAGCCCTGAATTTTCCAATGCGTAGCTCTTTGCAAAAGAGAGATATTGGCAAGGAAAAGCTGTCTTGTACCTTTGCATTTTTCTCCCAAACGAAGGACACTAGAATTAAAATTTTAAAGCCTCCTGTTAGGCCATCATCTACACGACATAGCCCTGAATTTTCCAATGCGTAGCTCTTTGCAAAAGAGAGATATTGGCAAGGAAAAGCTGTCTTGTACCTTTGCATTTTTCTCCCAAACGAAGGACACTAGAATTAAAATTTTAAAGCCTCCTGTTAGGCCATCATCTACACGACATAGCCCTAATTTTTCCAATGCGCAGCTCTTTGCAAAAGAGAGATATTGGCAAGGAAAAGCTGTCTTGTACCTTTGCATTTTTCTCCCAAACGAAGGACACTAGAAAGAAAATTTTAAAGCCTCCTGTTAGGCCATCATCTACACGACATAGCCCTGAATTTTCCAATGCGTAGCTCTTTGCAAAAGAGAGATATTGGCAAGGAAAAGCTGTCTTGTACCTTTGCATTTTTCTCCCAAACGAAGGACACTAGAAAGAAAATTTTAAAGCCTCCTGTTAGGCCATCATCTACACGACATAGCCCTGATTTTTCCAATGCGCAGCTCTTTGCAAAAGAGAGATATTGGCAAGGAAAAGCTGTCTTGTACCATTGCATTTTTCTCCCAAACGAAGGACACTAGAAAGAAAATTTTAAAGCCTCCTGTTAGGCCATCATCTACACGACATAGCCCTGAATTTTCCAATGCGCAGCTCTTTGCAAAAGAGAGATATTGGCAAGGAAAAGCTGTCTTGTACCATTGCATTTTCCTCCCAAACGAAGGACACTAGAAAGAAAATTTTAAAGCCTCCTGTTAGGCCATCATCTACACGACATAGCCCTGAATTTTCCAATGGCCAGCTCTTTGCAAAAGAGAGATATTTGGCAAGGAAAAGCTGTCTTGTACCTTTGCATTTTTCTCCCAAACGAAGGACACTAGAATTAAAATTTGAAAGCCTCCTGTTCGGCCATCATCTACACGACATAGCCCTGTATTTTCCAATGCGTAGCTCTTTGCAAAAGAGAGATATTGGCAAGGAAAAGCTGTCTTGTACCTTTGCATTTTTCTCCCAAACGAAGGACACTAGAATTAAAATTTTAAAGCCTCCTGTTAGGCCATCATCTACACGACATAGCCCTGAATTTTCCAATGCGTAGCTCTTTGCAAAAGAGCGATATTGGCAAGGAAAAGCTGTCTTGTACCTTTGCATTTTTCTCCCAAACGAAGGACACTAGAATTAAAATTTTAAAGCCTCCTGTTAGGCCATCATCTACACGACATAGCCCTGATTTTTCCAATGCGCAGCTCTTTGCAAAAGAGAGATATTGGCAAGGAAAAGCTGTCTTGTACCTTTGCATTTTTCTCCCAAACGAAGGACACTAGAAAGAAAATTTTAAAGCCTCCTGTTAAGCCATCATCTACACGACATAGCCCTGAATTTTCCAATGCGCAGCTCTTTGCAAAAGAGAGATATTGGCAAGGAAAAGCTGTCTTGTACCTTTGCATTTTTCTCCCAAACGAAGGACACTAGAAAGAAAATTTTAAAGCCTCCTGTTAGGTCATCATCTACACGACATAGCCCTGAATTTTCCAATGCGCAGCTCTTTGCAAAAGAGAGATATTGGCAAGGAAAAGCTGTCTTGTACCATTGCATTTTTCTCCCAAACGAAGGACACTAGAAAGAAAATTTTAAAGCCTCCTGTTAGGCCATCATCTACACGACATAGCCCTGATTTTTCCAATGCGCAGCTCTTTGCAAAAGAGAGATATTGGCAAGGAAAAGCTGTCTTGTACCATTGCATTTTTCTCCCAAACGAAGGACACTAGAAAGAAAATTTTAAAGCCTCCTGTTAAGCCATCATCTACACGACATAGCCCTGAATTTTCCAATGCGCAGCTCTTTGCAAAAGAGAGATATTGGCAAGGAAAAGCTGTCTTGTACCTTTGCATTTTTCTCCCAAACGAAGGACACTAGAATTGAAATTTTAAAGCCTCCTGTTAGGCCATCATCTACACGACATAGCCCTGAATTTTCCAATGCGCAGCTCTTTGCAAAAGAGAGATATTGGCAAGGAAAAGCTGTCTTGTACCTTTGCATTTTTCTCCCAAACGAAGGACACTAGCAAGAAAATTTTAAAGCCTCCTGTTAGGCCATCATCTACACGACATAGCCCTGCATTTTCCAATGCGCAGCTCTTTGCAAAAGAGAGATATTGGCAAGGAAAAGCTGTCTTGTACCATTGCATTTTTCTCCCAAACGAAGGACACTAGAAAGAAAATGTTAAAGCCTCCTGTTAAGCCATCATCTACACGACATAGCCCTGAATTTTCCAATGCGCATCTCTTTGCAAAAGAGAGATATTGGCAAGGAAAAGCTGTCTTGTACCTTTGCATTTTTCTCCCAAACGAAGGACACTAGAATTGAAATTTTAAAGCCTCCTGTTAGGCCATCATCTACACGACATAGCCCTGAATTTTCCAATGCGCAGCTCTTTGCAAAAGAGAGATATTGGCAAGGAAAAGCTGTCTTGTACCATTGCATTTTTCTCCCAAACGAAGGACACTAGAAAGAAAATTTTAAAGCCTCCTGTTAGGCCATCATCTACACGACATAGCCCTGAATTTTCCAATGCGCAGCTCTTTGCAAAAGAGAGATATTGGCAAGGAAAAGCTGTCTTGTACCTTTGCATTTTTCTCCCAAACGAAGGACACTAGAAAGAAAATTTTAAAGCCTCCTGTTAGGCCATCATCTACACGACATAGCCCTGCATTTTCCAATGCGCAGCTCTTTGCAAAAGAGAGATATTGGCAAGGAAAAGCTGTCTTGTACCATTGCATTTTTCTCCCAAACGAAGGACACTAGAAAGAAAATTTTAAAGCCTCCTGTTAGGCCATCATCTACACGACATAGCCCTGCATTTTCCAATGCGCAGCTCTTTGCAAAAGAGAGATATTGGCAAGGAAAAGCTGTCTTGTACCTTTGCATTTTTCTCCCAAACGAAGGACACTAGAATTAAAATTTGAAAGCCTCCTGTTCGGCCATCATCTACACGACATAGCCCTGAATTTTCCAATGCGTAGCTCTTTGCAAAAGAGAGATATTGGCAAGGAAAAGCTGTCTTGTACCTTTGCATTTTTCTCCCAAACGAAGGACACTAGAATTAAAATTTTAAAGCCTCCTGTTAGGCCATCATCTACACGACATAGCCCTGAATTTTCCAATGCGTAGCTCTTTGCAAAAGAGAGATATTGGCAAGGAAAAGCTGTCTTGTACCTTTGCATTTTTCTCCCAAACGAAGGACACTAGAATTAAAATTTTAAAGCCTCCTGTTAGGCCATCATCTACACGACATAGCCCTGATTTTTCCAATGCGCAGCTCTTTGCAAAAGAGAGATATTGGCAAGGAAAAGCTGTCTTGTACCTTTGCATTTTTCTCCCAAACGAAGGACACTAGAAAGAAAATTTTAAAGCCTCCTGTTAGGCCATCATCTACACGACATAGCCCTGAATTTTCCAATGCGTAGCTCTTTGCAAAAGAGACATATTGGCAAGGAAAAGCTGTCTTGTACCTTTGCATTTTTCTCCCAAACGAAGGACACTAGAATTGAAATTTTAAAGCCTCCTGTTAGGCCATCATCTACACGACATAGCCCTGAATTTTCCAATGCGCAGCTCTTTGCAAAAGAGAGATATTGGCAAGGAAAAGCTGTCTTGTACCTTTGCATTTTTCTCCCAAACGAAGGACACTAGAATTAAAATTTTAAAGCCTCCTGTTAGGCCATCATCTACACGACATAGCCCTGATTTATTTTTCCAATGCGCAGCTCTTTGCAAAAGAGAGATATTGGCAAGGAAAAGCTGTCTTGTACCATTGCATTTTTCTCCCAAACGAAGGACACTAGAAAGAAAATTTTAAAGCCTCCTGTTAGGCCATCATCTACACGACATAGCCCTGAATTTTCCAATGCGCAGCTCTTTGCAAAAGAGAGATATTGGCAAGGAAAAGCTGTCTTGTACCTTTGCATTTTTCTCCCAAACGAAGGACACTAGAAAGAAAATTTTAAAGCCTCCTGTTAGGCCATCATCTACACGACATAGCCCTGATTTTTCCAATGCGCAGCTCTTTGCAAAAGAGAGATATTGGCAAGGAAAAGCTGTCTTGTACCATTGCATTTTTCTCCCAAACGAAGGAAACTAGAAAGAAAATTTTAAAGCCTCCTGTTAAGCCATCATCTACACGACATAGCCCTGAATTTTCCAATGCGCAGCTCTTTGCAAAAGAGAGATATTGGCAAGGAAAAGCTGTCTTGTACCTTTGCATTTTTCTCCCAAACGAAGGACACTAGAATGAAATTTTAAAGCCTCCTGTTAGGCCATCATCTACACGACATAGCCCTGAATTTTCCAATGCGCAGCTCTTTGCAAAAGAGAGATATTGGCAAGGAAAAGCTGTCTTGTACCATTGCATTTTTCTCCCAAACGAAGGACACTAGAAAGAAAATTTTAAAGCCTCCTGTTAGGCCATCATCTACACGACATAGCCCTGAATTTTCCAATGCGTAGCTCTTTGCAAAAGAGAGATATTGGCAAGGAAAAGCTGTCTTGTACCATTGCATTTTTCTCCCAAACGAAGGACACTAGAAAGAAAATTTTAAAGCCTCCTGTTAGGCCATCATCTACACGACATAGCCCTGAATTTTCCAATGCGCAGCTCTTTGCAAAAGAGAGATATTGGCAAGGAAAAGCTGTCTTGTACCTTTGCATTTTTCTCCCAAACGAAGGACACTAGAATTGAAATTTTAAAGCCTCCTGTTAGGCCATCATCTACACGACATAGCCCTGAATTTTCCAATGCGCAGCTCTTTGCAAAAGAGAGATATTGGCAAGGAAAAGCTGTCTTGTACCATTGCATTTTTCTCCCAAACGAAGGACACTAGAAAGAAAATTTTAAAGCCTCCTGTTAGGCCATCATCTACACGACATAGCCCTGATTTTTCCAATGCGCAGCTCTTTGCAAAAGAGAGATATTGGCAAGGAAAAGCTGTCTTGTACCATTGCATTTTTCTCCCAAACGAAGGACACTAGAAAGAAAATTTTAAAGCCTCCTGTTAAGCCATCATCTACACGACATAGCCCTGAATTTTCCAATGCGCAGCTCTTTGCAAAAGAGAGATATTGGCAAGGAAAAGCTGTCTTGTACCTTTGCATTTTCTCCCAAACGAAGGACACTAGAATTGAAATTTTAAAGCCTCCTGTTAGGCCATCATCTACACGACATAGCCCTGAATTTTCCAATGCGCAGCTCTTTGCAAAAGAGAGATATTGGCAAGGAAAAGCTGTCTTGTACCTTTGCATTTTTCTCCCAACGAAGGACACTAGCAAGAAAATTTTAAAGCCTCCTGTTAGGCCATCATCTACACGACATAGCCCTGAATTTTCCAATGCGCAGCTCTTTGCAAAAGAGAGATATTGCAAGGAAAAGCTGTCTTGTACCATTGCATTTTTCTCCCAAACGAAGGACACTAGAAAGAAAATTTTAAAGCCTCCTGTTAAGCCATCATCTACACGACATAGCCCTGAATTTTCCAATGCGCAGCTCTTTGCAAAAGAGAGATATTGGCAAGGAAAAGCTGTCTTGTACCTTTGCATTTTTCTCCCAAACGAAGGACACTAGAATTGAAATTTTAAAGCCTCCTGTTAGGCCATCATCTACACGACATAGCCCTGAATTTTCCAATGCGCAGCTCTTTGCAAAAGAGAGATATTGGCAAGGAAAAGCTGTCTTGTACCATTGCATTTTTCTCCCAAACGAAGGACACTAGAAAGAAAATTTTAAAGCCTCCTGTTAGGCCATCATCTACACGACATAGCCCTGAATTTTCCAATGCGCAGCTCTTTGCAAAAGAGAGATATTGGCAAGGAAAAGCTGTCTTGTACCTTTGCATTTTTCTCCCAAACGAAGGACACTAGAAAGAAAATTTTAAAGCCTCCTGTTAGGCCATCATCTACACGACATAGCCCTGCATTTTCCAATGCGCAGCTCTTTGCAAAAGAGAGATATTGGCAAGGAAAAGCTGTCTTGTACCATTGCATTTTTCTCCCAAACGAAGGACACTAGAAAGAAAATTTTAAAGCCTCCTGTTAGGCCATCATCTACACGACATAGCCCTGAATTTTCCAATGCGTAGCTCTTTGCAAAAGAGAGATATTGGCAAGGAAAAGCTGTCTTGTACCATTGCATTTTTCTCCCAAACGAAGGACACTAGAAAGAAAATTTTAAAGCCTCCTGTTAGGCCATCATCTACACGACATAGCCCTGAATTTTCCAATGCGCAGCTCATTGCAAAAGAGAGATATTGGCAAGGAAAAGCTGTCTTGTACCTTTGCATTTTTCTCCCAAACGAAGGACACTAGAATTAAAATTTGAAAGCCTCCTGTTCGGCCATCATCTACACGACATAGCCCTGAATTTTCCAATGCGTAGCTCTTTGCAAAAGAGAGATATTGGCAAGGAAAAGCTGTCTTGTACCTTTGCATTTTTCTCCCAAACGAAGGACACTAGAATTAAAATTTTAAAGCCTCCTGTTAGGCCATCATCTACACGACATAGCCCTGAATTTTCCAATGCGTAGCTCTTTGCAAAAGAGAGATATTGGCAAGGAAAAGCTGTCTTGTACCTTTGCATTTTTCTCCCAAACGAAGGACACTAGAATTAAAATTTTAAAGCCTCCTGTTAGGCCATCATCTACACGACATAGCCCTAATTTTTCCAATGCGCAGCTCTTTGCAAAAGAGAGATATTGGCAAGGAAAAGCTGTCTTGTACCTTTGCATTTTTCTCCCAAACGAAGGACACTAGAAAGAAAATTTTAAAGCCTCCTGTTAGGCCATCATCTACACGACATAGCCCTGAATTTTCCAATGCGTAGCTCTTTGCAAAAGAGAGATATTGGCAAGGAAAAGCTGTCTTGTACCTTTGCATTTTTCTCCCAAACGAAGGACACTAGAAAGAAAATTTTAAAGCCTCCTGTTAGGCCATCATCTACACGACATAGCCCTGATTTTTCCAATGCGCAGCTCTTTGCAAAAGAGAGATATTGGCAAGGAAAAGCTGTCTTGTACCATTGCATTTTTCTCCCAAACGAAGGACACTAGAAAGAAAATTTTAAAGCCTCCTGTTAGGCCATCATCTACACGACATAGCCCTGAATTTTCCAATGCGCAGCTCTTTGCAAAAGAGAGATATTGGCAAGGAAAAGCTGTCTTGTACCATTGCATTTTCCTCCCAAACGAAGGACACTAGAAAGAAAATTTTAAAGCCTCCTGTTAGGCCATCATCTACACGACATAGCCCTGAATTTTCCAATGGCCAGCTCTTTGCAAAAGAGAGATATTTGGCAAGGAAAAGCTGTCTTGTACCTTTGCATTTTTCTCCCAAACGAAGGACACTAGAAAGAAAATTTTAAAGCCTCCTGTTAGGCCATCATCTACACGACATAGCCCTGAATTTTCCAATGCGTAGCTCTTTGCAAAAGAGAGATATTGGCAAGGAAAAGCTGTCTTGTACCTTGGCATTTTTCTCCCAAACGAAGGACACTAGAAAGAAAATTTTAAAGCCTCCTGTTAGACCATCATCTACACGACATAGCCCTGATTTTTCCAATGCGCAGCTCTTTGCAAAAGAGAGATATTGGCAAGGAAAAGCTGTCTTGTACCTTTGCATTTTTCTCCCAAACGAAGGACACTAGAATTAAAATTTTACAGCCTCCTGTTATGCCATCATCTACACGACATAGCCCTGAATTTTCCAATGCGCAGCTCTTTGCAAAAGAGAGATATTGGCAAGGAAAAGCTGTCAGGTACCTTTGCATTTTTCTCCCAAACGAAGGACACTAGAATTAAAATTTTAAAGCCTCCTGTTAGGCCATCATCTACACGACATAGCCCTGAATTTTCCAATGCGCAGCTCTTTGCAAAAGAGAGATATTGGCAAGGAAAAGCTGTCTTGTACCTTTGCATTTTTCTCCCAAACGAAGGTCACTAGAAAGAAAATTTTAAAGCCTCCTGTTAGGCCATCATCTACACGACATAGCCCTGAATTTTCCAATGCGCAGCTCTTTGCAAAAGAGAGATATTGGCAAGGAAAAGCTGTCTTGTACCATTGCATTTTTCTCCCAAACGAAGGACACTAGAAAGAAAATTTTAAAGCCTCCTGTTAGGCCATCATCTACACGACATAGCCCTGAATTTTCCAATGCGCAGCTCTTTGCAAAAGAGAGATATTGGCAAGGAAAAGCTGTCTTGTACCTTTGCATTTTTCTCCCAAACGAAGGACACTAGAAAGAAAATTTAAAGCCTCCTGTTAGGCCATCATCTACACGACATAGCCCTGAATTTTCCAATGCGCAGCTCTTTGCAAAAGAGAGATATTGGCAAGGAAAAGCTGTCAGGTACCTTTGCATTTTTCTCCCAAACGAAGGACACTAGAATTAAAATTTTAAAGCCTTCTGTTAGGCCATCATCTACACGACATAGCCCTGAATTTTCCAATGCGCAGCTCTTTGCAAAAGAGAGATATTGGCAAGGAAAAGCTGTCTTGTACCTTTGCATTTTTCTCCCAAACGAAGGACACTAGAATTAAAATTTTACAGCCTCCTGTTATGCCATCATCTACACGACATAGACCTGAATTTTCCAATGCGCAGCTCTTTGCAAAAGAGAGATATTGGCAAGGAAAAGCTGTCAGGTACCTTTGCATTTTCTCCCAAACGAAGGACACTAGAATTAAAATTTTAAAGCCTCCTGTTATGCCATCATCTACACGACATAGCCCTGAATTTTCCAATGCGCAGCTCTTTGCAAAAGAGAGATATTGGCAAGGAAAAGCTGTCAGGTACCTTTGCATTTTTCTCCCAAACGAAGGACACTAGAATTAAAATTTTAAAGCCTCCTGTTAGGCCATCATCTACACGACATAGCCCTGAATTTTCCAATGCGCAGCTCTTTGCAAAAGAGAGATATTGGCAAGGAAAAGCTGTCTTGTACCTTTGCATTTTTCTCCCAAACGAAGGTCACTAGAAAGAAAATTTTAAAGCCTCCTGTTAGGCCATCATCTACACGACATAGCCCTGAATTTTCCAATGCGTAGCTCTTTGCAAAAGAGAGATATTGGCAAGGAAAAGCTGTCTTGTACCTTTGCATTTTTCTCCCAAACGAAGGACACTAGAAAGAAAATTTTAAAGCCTCCTGTTAGGCCATCATCTACACGACATAGCCCTGATTTTTCCAATGCGCAGCTCTTTGCAAAAGAGAGATATTGGCAAGGAAAAGCTGTCTTGTACCATTGCATTTTTTTCCCAAACGAAGGACACTAGAAAGAAAATTTTAAAGCCTCCTGTTAGGCCATCATCTACACGACATAGCCCTGAATTTTCCAATGCGCAGCTCTTTGCAAAAGAGAGATATTGGCAAGGAAAAGCTGTCTTGTACCTTTGCATTTTTCTCCCAAACGAAGGACACTAGAATTAAAATTTTACAGCCTCCTGTTATGCCATCATCTACACGACATAGCCCTGAATTTTCCAATGCGCAGCTCTTTGCAAAAGAGAGATATTGGCAAGGAAAAGCTGTCAGGTACCTTTGCATTTTTCTCCCAAACGAAGGACACTAGAATTAAAATTTTAAAGCCTCCTGTTAGGCCATCATCTACACGACATAGCCCTGAATTTTCCAATGCGCAGCTCTTTGCAAAAGAGAGATATTGGCAAGGAAAAGCTGTCTTGTACCTTTGCATTTTTCTCCCAAACGAAGGACACTAGAAAGAAAATGTTAAAGCCTCCTGTTAGGCCATCATCTACACGACATAGCCCTGAATTTTCCAATGCGCAGCTCTTTGCAAAAGAGAGATATTGGCAAGGAAAAGCTGTCAGGTACCTTTGCATTTTTCTCCCAAACGAAGGACACTAGAATTAAAATTTTAAAGCCTTCTGTTAGGCCATCATCTACACGACATAGCCCTGAATTTTCCAATGCGCAGCTCTTTGCAAAAGAGAGATATTGGCAAGGAAAAGCTGTCTTGTACCTTTGCATTTTTCTCCCAAACGAAGGACACTAGAATTAAAATTTTACAGCCTCCTGTTATGCCATCATCTACACGACATAGACCTGAATTTTCCAATGCGCAGCTCTTTGCAAAAGAGAGATATTGGCAAGGAAAAGCTGTCAGGTACCTTTGCATTTTTCTCCCAAACGAAGGACACTAGAATTAAAATTTTAAAGCCTCCTGTTAGGCCATCATCTACACGACATAGCCCTGAATTTTCCAATGCGCAGCTCTTTGCAAAAGAGAGATATTGGCAAGGAAAAGCTGTCTTGTACCTTTGCATTTTTCTCCCAAACGAAGGACACTAGAATTAAAATTTTAAAGCCTCCTGTTATGCCATCATCTACACGACATAGCCCTGAATTTTCCAATGCGCAGCTCTTTGCAAAAGAGAGATATTGGCAAGGAAAAGCTGTCAGGTACCTTTGCATTTTTCTCCCAAACGAAGGACACTAGAATTAAAATTTTAAAGCCTCCTGTTAGGCCATCATCTACACGACATAGCCCTGAATTTTCCAATGCGCAGCTCTTTGCAAAAGAGAGATATTGGCAAGGAAAAGCTGTCTTGTACCTTTGCATTTTTCTCCCAAACGAAGGTCACTAGAAAGAAAATTTTAAAGCCTCCTGTTAGGCCATCATCTACACGACATAGCCCTGAATTTTCCAATGCGTAGCTCTTTGCAAAAGAGAGATATTGGCAAGGAAAAGCTGTCTTGTACCTTTGCATTTTTCTCCCAAACGAAGGACACTAGAAAGAAAATTTTAAAGCCTCCTGTTAGGCCATCATCTACACGACATAGCCCTGATTTTTCCAATGCGCAGCTCTTTGCAAAAGAGAGATATTGGCAAGGAAAAGCTGTCTTGTACCATTGCATTTTTTTCCCAAACGAAGGACACTAGAAAGAAAATTTTAAAGCCTCCTGTTAGGCCATCATCTACACGACATAGCCCTGAATTTTCCAATGCGCAGCTCTTTGCAAAAGAGAGATATTGGCAAGGAAAAGCTGTCTTGTACCTTTGCATTTTTCTCCCAAACGAAGGACACTAGAATTAAAATTTTACAGCCTCCTGTTATGCCATCATCTACACGACATAGCCCTGAATTTTCCAATGCGCAGCTCTTTGCAAAAGAGAGATATTGGCAAGGAAAAGCTGTCAGGTACCTTTGCATTTTTCTCCCAAACGAAGGACACTAGAATTAAAATTTTAAAGCCTCCTGTTAGGCCATCATCTACACGACATAGCCCTGAATTTTCCAATGCGCAGCTCTTTGCAAAAGAGAGATATTGGCAAGGAAAAGCTGTCTTGTACCTTTGCATTTTTCTCCCAAACGAAGGTCACTAGAAAGAAAATTTTAAAGCCTCCTGTTAGGCCATCATCTACACGACATAGCCCTGAATTTTCCAATGCGCAGCTCTTTGCAAAAGAGAGATATTGGCAAGGAAAAGCTGTCTTGTACCATTGCATTTTTCTCCCAAACGAAGGACACTAGAAAGAAAATTTTAAAGCCTCCTGTTAGGCCATCATCTACACGACATAGCCCTGAATTTTCCAATGCGCAGCTCTTTGCAAAAGAGAGATATTGGCAAGGAAAAGCTGTCTTGTACCTTTGCATTTTTCTCCCAAACGAAGGACACTAGAAAGAAAATTTTAAAGCCTCCTGTTAGGCCATCATCTACACGACATAGCCCTGAATTTTCCAATGCGCAGCTCTTTGCAAAAGAGAGATATTGGCAAGGAAAAGCTGTCAGGTACCTTTGCATTTTTCTCCCAAACGAAGGACACTAGAATTAAAATTTTAAAGCCTTCTGTTAGGCCATCATCTACACGACATAGCCCTGAATTTTCCAATGCGCAGCTCTTTGCAAAAGAGAGATATTGGCAAGGAAAAGCTGTCTTGTACCTTTGCATTTTTCTCCCAAACGAAGGACACTAGAATTAAAATTTTACAGCCTCCTGTTATGCCATCATCTACACGACATAGACCTGAATTTTCCAATGCGCAGCTCTTTGCAAAAGAGAGATATTGGCAAGGAAAAGCTGTCAGGTACCTTTGCATTTTTCTCCCAAACGAAGGACACTAGAATTAAAATTTTAAAGCCTCCTGTTAGGCCATCATCTACACGACATAGCCCTGAATTTTCCAATGCGCAGCTCTTTGCAAAAGAGAGATATTGGCAAGGAAAAGCTGTCTTGTACCTTTGCATTTTTCTCCCAAACGAAGGACACTAGAATTAAAATTTTAAAGCCTCCTGTTATGCCATCATCTACACGACATACCCCTGAATTTTCCAATGCGCAGCTCTTTGCAAAAGAGAGATATTGGCAAGGAAAAGCTGTCAGGTACCTTTGCATTTTTCTCCCAAACGAAGGACACTAGAATTAAAATTTTAAAGCCTCCTGTTAGGCCATCATCTACACGACATAGCCCTGAATTTTCCAATGCGCAGCTCTTTGCAAAAGAGAGATATTGGCAAGGAAAAGCTGTCTTGTACCTTTGCATTTTTCTCCCAAACGAAGGTCACTAGAAAGAAAATTTTAAAGCCTCCTGTTAGGCCATCATCTACACGACATAGCCCTGAATTTTCCAATGCGCGCCTCTTTGCAAAAGAGAGATATTGGCAAGGAAAAGCTGTCTTGTACCATTGCATTTTTCTCCCAAACGAAGGACACTAGAAAGAAAATTTTAAAGCCTCCTGTTAGGCCATCATCTACACGACATAGCCCTGAATTTTCCAATGCGCAGCTCTTTGCAAAAGAGAGATATTGGCAAGGAAAAGCTGTCTTGTACCTTTGTATTTTTCTCCCAAACGAAGGACACTAGAATTAAAATTTTAAAGCCTCCTGTTAGGCCATCATCTACACGACATAGCCCTGAATTTTCCAATGCGCAGCTCTTTGCAAAAGAGAGATATTGGCAAGGAAAAGCTGTCTTGTACCTTTGCATTTTTCTCCCAAACGAAGGACACTAGAATTAAAATTTTAAAGCCTCCTGTTATGCCATCATCTACACGACATAGCCCTGAATTTTCCAATGCGCAGCTCTTTGCAAAAGAGAGATATTGGCAAGGAAAAGCTGTCAGGTACCTTTGCATTTTTCTCCCAAACGAAGGACACTAGAATTAAAATTTTAAAGCCTCCTGTTAGGCCATCATCTACACGACATAGCCCTGAATTTTCCAATGCGCAGCTCTTTGCAAAAGAGAGATATTGGCAAGGAAAAGCTGTCTTGTACCTTTGCATTTTTCTCCCAAACGAAGGTCACTAGAAAGAAAATTTTAAAGCCTCCTGTTAGGCCATCATCTACACGACATAGCCCTGAATTTTCCAATGCGCAGCTCTTTGCAAAAGAGAGATATTGGCAAGGAAAAGCTGTCTTGTACCATTGCATTTTTCTCCCAAACGAAGGACACTAGAAAGAAAATTTTAAAGCCTCCTGTTAGGCCATCATCTACACGACATAGCCCTGAATTTTCCAATGCGCAGCTCTTTGCAAAAGAGAGATATTGGCAAGGAAAAGCTGTCTTGTACCTTTGCATTTTTCTCCCAAACGAAGGACACTAGAAAGAAAATTTTAAAGCCTCCTGTTAGGCCATCATCTACACGACATAGCCCTGAATTTTCCAATGCGCAGCTCTTTGCAAAAGAGAGATATTGGCAAGGAAAAGCTGTCAGGTACCTTTGCATTTTTCTCCCAAACGAAGGACACTAGAATTAAAATTTTAAAGCCTCCTGTTAGGCCATCATCTACACGACATAGCCCTGAATTTTCCAATGCGCAGCTCTTTGCAAAAGAGAGATATTGGCAAGGAAAAGCTGTCTTGTACCTTTGCATTTTTCTCCCAAACGAAGGACACTAGAATTAAAATTTTACAGCCTCCTGTTATGCCATCATCTACACGACATAGCCCTGAATTTTCCAATGCGCAGCTCTTTGCAAAAGAGAGATATTGGCAAGGAAAAGCTGTCTTGTACCATTGCATTTTTCTCCCAAACGAAGGACACTAGAAAGAAAATTTTAAAGCCTCCTGTTAGGCCATCATCTACACGACATAGCCCTGAATTTTCCAATGCGTAGCTCTTTGCAAAAGAGAGATATTGGCAAGGAAAAGCTGTCTTGTACCATTGCATTTTTCTCCCAAACGAAGGACACAAGAAAGAAAATTTTAAAGCCTCGTTTAGGCCATCATCTACACGACATAGCCCTGAATTTTCCAATGCGCAGCTCTTTGCAAAAGAGAGATATTGGCAAGGAAAAGCTATCTTGTACCTTTGCATTTTTCTCCCAAACGAAGGACACTAGAATTAAAATTTTAAAGCCTCCTGTTAGGCCATCATCTACACGACATAGCCCTGAATTTTCCAATGCGTAGCTCTTTGCAAAAGAGAGATATTGGCAAGGAAAAGCTGTCTTGTACCTTTGTATTTTTCTCCCAAACGAAGGACACTAGAATTAAAATTTTAAAGCCTCCTGTTAGGCCATCATCTACACGACATAGCCCTGAATTTTCCAATGCGCAGCTCTTTGCAAAAGAGAGATATTGGCAAGGAAAAGCTGTCTTGTACCTTTGCATTTTTCTCCCAAACGAAGGACACTAGAATTAAAATTTTAAAGCCTCCTGTTATGCCATCATCTACACGACATAGCCCTGAATTTTCCAATGCGCAGCTCTTTGCAAAAGAGAGATATTGGCAAGGAAAAGCTGTCAGGTACCTTTGCATTTTTCTCCCAAACGAAGGACACTAGAATTAAAATTTTAAAGCCTCCTGTTAGGCCATCATCTACACGACATAGCCCTGAATTTTCCAATGCGCAGCTCTTTGCAAAAGAGAGATATTGGCAAGGAAAAGCTGTCTTGTACCTTTGCATTTTTCTCCCAAACGAAGGACACTAGAATTAAAATTTTAAAGCCTCCTGTTAGGCCATCATCTACACGACATAGCCCTGAATTTTCCAATGCGTAGCTCTTTGCAAAAGAGAGATATTGGCAAGGAAAAGCTGTCTTGTACCTTTGCATTTTTCTCCCAAACGAAGGACACTAGAAAGAAAATTTTAAAGCCTCCTGTTAGGCCATCATCTACACGACATAGCCCTGATTTTTCCAATGCGCAGCTCTTTGCAAAAGAGAGATATTGGCAAGGAAATGCTGTCTTGTACCATTGCATTTTTCTCCCAAACGAAGGACACTAGAAAGAAAATTTTAAAGCCTCCTGTTAGGCCATCATCTACACGACATAGCCCTGAATTTTCCAATGCGCAGCTCTTGGCAAAAGAGAGATATTGGCAAGGAAAAGCTGTCTTGTACCTTTGCATTTTTCTCCCAAACGAAGGACACTAGAATTAAAATTTTAAAGCCTCCTGTTAGGCCATCATCTACACGACATAGCCCTGAATTTTCCAATGCGCAGCTTTTTGCAAAAGAGAGATATTGGCAAGGAAAAGCTGTCTTGTACCTTTGCATTTTTCTCCCAAACGAAGGACACTAGAATTAAAATTTTAAAGCCTCCTGTTATGCCATCATCTACACGACATAGCCCTGAATTTTCCAATGCGCAGCTCTTTGCAAAAGAGAGATATTGGCAAGGAAAAGCTGTCAGGTACCTTTGCATTTTTCTCCCAAACGAAGGACACTAGAATAAAAATTTTAAAGCCTCCTGTTAGGCCATCAGCTACACGACATAGCCCTGAATTTTCCAATGCGCAGCTCTTTGCAAAAGAGAGATATTGGCAAGGAAAAGCTGTCTTGTACCTTTGCATTTTTCTCCCAAACGAAGGTCACTAGAAAGAAAATTTTAAAGCCTCCTGTTAGGCCATCATCTACACGACATAGCCCTGAATTTTCCAATGCGTAGCTCTTTGCAAAAGAGAGATATTGGCAAGGAAAAGCTATCTTGTACCTTTGCATTTTTCTCCCAAACGAAGGACATTAGAATTAAAATTTTAAAGCCTCCTGTTAGGCCATCATCTACACGACATAGCCCTGAATTTTCCAATGCGCAGCTCTTTGCAAAAGAGAGATATTGGCAAGGAAAAGCTGTCTTGTACCATTGCATTTTTCTCCCAAACGAAGGACACTAGAAAGAAAATTTTAAAGCCTCCTGTTAGGCCATCATCTACACGACATAGCCCTGAATTTTCCAATGCGCAGCTCTTTGCAAAAGAGAGATATTGGCAAGAAAAAGCTGTCTTGTACCTTTGCATTTTTCTCCCAAACGAAGGACACTAGAAAGAAAATTTTAAAGCCTCCTGTTAGGCCATCATCTACACGACATAGCCCTGAATTTTCCAATGCGTAGCTCTTTGCAAAAGAGAGATATTGGCAAGGAAAAGCTGTCTTGTACCTTTGCATTTTTCTCCCAAACGAAGGACACTAGAAAGAAAATTTTAAAGCCTCCTGTTAGGCCATCATCTACACGACATAGCCCTGATTTTTCCAATGCGCAGCTCTTTGCAAAAGAGAGATATTGGCAAGGAAAAGCTGTCTTGTACCATTGCATTTTTCTCCCAAACGAAGGACACTAGAAAGAAAATTTTAAAGCCTCCTGTTAGGCCATCATCTACACGACATAGCCCTGAATTTTCCAATGCGCAGCTCTTTGCAAAAGAGAGATATTGGCAAGGAAAAGCTGTCTTGTACCTTTGCATTTTTCTCCCAAACGAAGGACACTAGAATTAAAATTTTAAAGCCTCCTGTTAGGCCATCATCTACACGACATAGCCCTGAATTTTCCAATGCGTAGCTCTTTGCAAAAGAGAGATATTGGCAAGGAAAAGCTATCTTGTACCTTTGCATTTTTCTCCCAAACGAAGGACACTAGAATTAAAATTTTAAAGCCTCCTGTTAGGCCATCATCTACACGACATAGACCTGAATTTTCCAATGCGCAGCTCTTTGCAAAAGAGAGATATTGGCAAGGAAAAGCTGTCTTGTACCATTGCATTTTTCTCCCAAACGAAGGACACTAGAAAGAAAAATTTAAAGCCTCCTGTTAGGCCATCATCTACACGACATAGCCCTGAATTTTCCAATGCGCAGCTCTTTGCAAAAGAGAGATATTGGCAAGGAAAAGCTGTCTTGTACCTTTGCATTTTTCTCCCAAACGAAGGACACTAGAATTAAAATTTTAAAGCCTCCTGTTAGGCCATCTGAATTTTCCAATGCGTAGCTCTTTGCAAAAGAGAGATATTGGCAAGGAAAAGCTATCTTGTACCTTTGCATTTTTCTCCCAAACGAAGGACACTAGAATTAAAATTTTAAAGCCTCCTGTTAGGCCATCATCTACACGACATAGACCTGAATTTTCCAATGCGCAGCTCTTTGCAAAAGAGAGATATTGGCAAGGAAAAGCTGTCTTGTACCATTGCATTTTTCTCCCAAACGAAGGACACTAGAAAGAAAAATTTAAAGCCTCCTGTTAGGCCATCATCTACACGACATAGCCCTGAATTTTCCAATGCGCAGCTCTTTGCAAAAGAGAGATATTGGCAAGGAAAAGCTGTCTTGTACCTTTGCATTTTTCTCCCAAACGAAGGACACTAGAATTAAAATTTTAAAGCCTCCTGTTAGGCCATCATCTACACGATATAGCCCTGAATTTTCCAATGCACAGCTCTTTGCAAAAGAGAGATATTGGCAAGGAAAAGCTGTCTTGTACCTTTGCATTTTTCTCCCAAACGAAGGACACTAGAATTAAAATTTTAAAGCCTCCTGTTAGGCCATCATCTACACGACATAGCCCTGAATTTTCCAATGCGCAGCTTTTTGCAAAAGAGAGATATTGGCAAGGAAAAGCTGTCTTGTACCTTTGCATTTTTCTCCCAAACGAAGGACACTAGAATTAAAATTTTAAAGCCTCCTGTTATGCCATCATCTACACGACATAGCCCTGAATTTTCCAATGCGCAGCTCTTTGCAAAAGAGAGATATTGGCAAGGAAAAGCTGTCAGGTACCTTTGCATTTTTCTCCCAAACGAAGGACACTAGAATTAAAATTTTAAAGCCTCCTGTTAGGCCATCAGCTACACGACATAGCCCTGAATTTTCCAATGCGCAGCTCTTTGCAAAAGAGAGATATTGGCAAGGAAAAGCTGTCTTGTACCTTTGCATTTTTCTCCCAAACGAAGGTCACTAGAAAGAAAATTTTAAAGCCTCCTGTTAGGCCATCATCTACACGACATAGCCCTGAATTTTCCAATGCGTAGCTCTTTGCAAAAGAGAGATATTGGCAAGGAAAAGCTATCTTGTACCTTTGCATTTTTCTCCCAAACGAAGGACATTAGAATTAAAATTTTAAAGCCTCCTGTTAGGCCATCATCTACACGATATAGCCCTGAATTTTCCAATGCACAGCTCTTTGCAAAAGAGAGATATTGGCAAGGAAAAGCTGTCTTGTACCTTTGCATTTTTCTCCCAAACGAAGGACACAAGAAAGAAAATTTTAAAGCCTCCTTTAGGCCATCATCTACACGACATAGCCCTGAATTTTCCAATGCGCAGCTCTTTGCAAAAGAGAGATATTGGCAAGGAAAAGCTATCGTGTACCTTTGCATTTTTCTCCCAAACGAAGGACACTAGAAAGAAAATTTTAAAGCCTCCTGTTAGACCATCATCTACACGGCATAGCCATGAATTTTCCAATGCGCAGCTCTTTGCAAAAGAGAGATATTGGCAAGGAAAAGCTGTCTTGTACCTTTGCATTTTTCTCCCAAACGAAGGTCACTAGAAAGAAAATTTTAAAGCCTCCTGTTAGGCCACCATCCACACGACATAGCCCTGAATTTTCCAATGCGTAGCTCTTTGCAAAAGAGAGATATTGGCAAGGAAAAGCTATCTTGTACCTTTGCATTTTTCTCCCAAACGAAGGACATTAGAATTAAAATTTTAAAGCCTCCTGTTAGGCCATCATCTACACGACATAGCCCTGAATTTTCCAATGCGCAGCTCTTTGCAAAAGAGAGATATTGGCAAGGAAAAGCTGTCTTGTACCATTGCATTTTTCTCCCAAACGAAGGACACTAGAAAGAAAATTTTAAAGCCTCCTGTTAGGCCATCATCTACACGACATAGCCCTGAATTTTCCAATGCGCAGCTCTTTGCAAAAGAGAGATATTGGCAAGAAAAAGCTGTCTTGTACCTTTGCATTTTTCTCCCAAACGAAGGACACTAGAAAGAAAATTTTAAAGCCTCCTGTTAGGCCATCATCTACACGACATAGCCCTGAATTTTCCAATGCGTAGCTCTTTGCAAAAGAGAGATATTGGCAAGGAAAAGCTGTCTTGTACCTTTGCATTTTTCTCCCAAACGAAGGACACTAGAAAGAAAATTTTAAAGCCTCCTGTTAGGCCATCATCTACACGACATAGCCCTGATTTTTCCAATGCGCAGCTCTTTGCAAAAGAGAGATATTGGCAAGGAAAAGCTGTCTTGTACCATTGCATTTTTCTCCCAAACGAAGGACACTAGAAAGAAAATTTTAAAGCCTCCTGTTAGGCCATAATCTACACGACATAGCCCTGAATTTTCCAATGCGCAGCTCTTTGCAAAAGAGAGATATTGGCAAGGAAAAGCTGTCTTGTACCTTTGCATTTTTCTCCCAAACGAAGGACACTAGAATTAAAATTTTAAAGCCTCCTGTTAGGCCATCATCTACACGACATAGCCCTGAATTTTCCAATGCGTAGCTCTTTGCAAAAGAGAGATATTGGCAAGGAAAAGCTATCTTGTACCTTTGCATTTTTCTCCCAAACGAAGGACACTAGAATTAAAATTTTAAAGCCTCCTGTTAGGCCATCATCTACACGACATAGACCTGAATTTTCCAATGCGCAGCTCTTTGCAAAAGAGAGATATTGGCAAGGAAAAGCTGTCTTGTACCATTGCATTTTTCTCCCAAACGAAGGACACTAGAAAGAAAAATTTAAAGCCTCCTGTTAGGCCATCATCTACACGACATAGCCCTGAATTTTCCAATGCGCAGCTCTTTGCAAAAGAGAGATATTGGCAAGGAAAAGCTGTCTTGTACCTTTGCATTTTTCTCCCAAACGAAGGACACTAGAATTAAAATTTTAAAGCCTCCTGTTAGGCCATCATCTACACGACATAGCCCTGAATTTTCCAATGCGTAGCTCTTTGCAAAAGAGAGATATTGGCAAGGAAAAGCTATCTTGTACCTTTGCATTTTTCTCCCAAACGAAGGACACTAGAATTAAAATTTTAAAGCCTCCTGTTAGGCCATCATCTACACGACATAGACCTGAATTTTCCAATGCGCAGCTCTTTGCAAAAGAGAGATATTGGCAAGGAAAAGCTGTCTTGTACCATTGCATTTTTCTCCCAAACGAAGGACACTAGAAAGAAAAATTTAAAGCCTCCTGTTAGGCCATCATCTACACGACATAGCCCTGAATTTTCCAATGCGCAGCTCTTTGCAAAAGAGAGATATTGGCAAGGAAAAGCTGTCTTGTACCTTTGCATTTTTCTCCCAAACGAAGGACACTAGAATTAAAATTTTAAAGCCTCCTGTTAGGCCATCATCTACACGATATAGCCCTGAATTTTCCAATGCACAGCTCTTTGCAAAAGAGAGATATTGGCAAGGAAAAGCTGTCTTGTACCTTTGCATTTTTCTCCCAAACGAAGGACACAAGAAAGAAAATTTTAAAGCCTCCTTTAGGCCATCATCTACACGACATAGCCCTGAATTTTCCAATGCGCAGCTCTTTGCAAAAGAGAGATATTGGCAAGGAAAAGCTATCGTGTACCTTTGCATTTTTCTCCCAAACGAAGGACACTAGAAAGAAAATTTTAAAGCCTCCTGTTAGACCATCATCTACACGGCATAGCCATGAATTTTCCAATGCGCAGCTCTTTGCAAAAGAGAGATATTGGCAAGGAAAAGCTATCTTGTACCTTTGCATTTTTCTCCCAAACGAAGGACACTAGAATTAAAATTTTAAAGCCTCCTGTTAGGCCATCATCTACACGACATAGCCCTGAATTTTCCAATGCGCAGCTCTTTGCAAAAGAGAGATATTGGCAAGGAAAAGCTGTCTTGTACCTTTGCATTTTTCTCCCAAACGAAGGACACTAGAATTAAAATTTTAAAGCCTCCTGTTAGGCCATCATCTACACGACATAGCCCTGAATTTTCCAATGCGTAGCTCTTTGCAAAAGAGAGATATTGGCAAGGAAAAGCTGTCTTGTACCTTTGCATTTTTCTCCCAAACGAAGGACACTAGAAAGAAAATTTTAAAGCCTCCTGTTAGGCCATCATCTACACGACATAGCCCTGATTTTTCCAATGCGCAGCTCTTTGCAAAAGAGAGATATTGGCAAGGAAATGCTGTCTTGTACCATTGCATTTTTCTCCCAAACGAAGGACACTAGAAAGAAAATTTTAAAGCCTCCTGTTAGGCCATCATCTACACGACATAGCCCTGAATTTTCCAATGCGCAGCTCTTTGCAAAAGAGAGATATTGGCAAGGAAAAGCTGTCTTGTACCTTTGCATTTTTCTCCCAAACGAAGGACACTAGAATTAAAATTTTAAAGCCTCCTGTTAGGCCATCATCTACACGACATAGCCCTGAATTTTCCAATGCGCAGCTTTTTGCAAAAGAGAGATATTGGCAAGGAAAAGCTGTCTTGTACCTTTGCATTTTTCTCCCAAACGAAGGACACTAGAATTAAAATTTTAAAGCCTCCTGTTATGCCATCATCTACACGACATAGCCCTGAATTTTCCAATGCGCAGCTCTTTGCAAAAGAGAGATATTGGCAAGGAAAAGCTGTCAGGTACCTTTGCATTTTTCTCCCAAACGAAGGACACTAGAATTAAAATTTTAAAGCCTCCTGTTAGGCCATCAGCTACACGACATAGCCCTGAATTTTCCAATGCGCAGCTCTTTGCAAAAGAGAGATATTGGCAAGGAAAAGCTGTCTTGTACCTTTGCATTTTTCTCCCAAACGAAGGTCACTAGAAAGAAAATTTTAAAGCCTCCTGTTAGGCCATCATCTACACGACATAGCCCTGAATTTTCCAATGCGTAGCTCTTTGCAAAAGAGAGATATTGGCAAGGAAAAGCTATCTTGTACCTTTGCATTTTTCTCCCAAACGAAGGACATTAGAATTAAAATTTTAAAGCCTCCTGTTAGGCCATCATCTACACGACATAGCCCTGAATTTTCCAATGCGCAGCTCTTTGCAAAAGAGAGATATTGGCAAGGAAAAGCTGTCTTGTACCATTGCATTTTTCTCCCAAACGAAGGACACTAGAAAGAAAATTTTAAAGCCTCCTGTTAGGCCATCATCTACACGACATAGCCCTGAATTTTCCAATGCGCAGCTCTTTGCAAAAGAGAGATATTGGCAAGAAAAAGCTGTCTTGTACCTTTGCATTTTTCTCCCAAACGAAGGACACTAGAAAGAAAATTTTAAAGCCTCCTGTCAGGCCATCATCTACACGACATAGCCCTGAATTTTCCAATGCGTAGCTCTTTGCAAAAGAGAGATATTGGCAAGGAAAAGCTGTCTTGTACCTTTGCATTTTTCTCCCAAACGAAGGACACTAGAATTAAAATTTTAAAGCCTCCTGTTAGGCCATCATCTACACGACATAGCCCTGAATTTTCCAATGCGCAGCTCTTTGCAAAAGAGAGATATTGGCAAGGAAAAGCTGTCTTGTACCTTTGCATTTTTCTCCCAAACGAAGGACACTAGAATTAAAATTTTAAAGCCTCCTGTTAGGCCATCATCTACACGACATAGCCCTGAATTTTCCAATGCGCAGCTCTTTGCAAAAGAGAGATATTGGCAAGGAAAAGCTGTCTTGTACCTTTGCATTTTTCTCCCAAACGAAGGACACTAGAATTAAAATTTTACAGCCTCCTGTTATGCCATCATCTACACGACATAGCCCTGAATTTTCCAATGCGCAGCTCTTTGCAAAAGAGAGATATTGGCAAGGAAAAGCTGTCTTGTACCTTTGCATTTTTCTCCCAAACGAAGGACACTAGAAAGAAAATGTTAAAGCCTCCTGTTAGGCCATCATCTACACGACATAGCCCTGAATTTTCCAATGCGTAGCTCTTTGCAAAAGAGAGATATTGGCAAGGAAAAGCTGTCTTGTACCTTTGCATTTTTCTCCCAAACGAAGGACACTAGAAAGAAAATTTTAAAGCCTCCTGTTAGGCCATCATCTACACGACATAGCCCTGATTTTTCCAATGCGCAGCTCTTTGCAAAAGAGAGATATTGGCAAGGAAAAGCTGTCTTGTACCATTGCATTTTTCTCCCAAACGAAGGACACTAGAAAGAAAATTTTAAAGCCTCCTGTTAGGCCATCATCTACACGACATAGCCCTGAATTTTCCAATGCGCAGCTCTTTGCAAAAGAGAGATATTGGCAAGGAAAAGCTGTCTTGTACCATTGCATTTTCCTCCCAAACGAAGGACACTAGAAAGAAAATTTTAAAGCCTCCTGTTAGGCCATCATCTACACGACATAGCCCTGAATTTTCCAATGGCCAGCTCTTTGCAAAAGAGAGATATTGGCAAGGAAAAGCTGTCTTGTACCTTTGCATTTTTCTCCCAAACGAAGGACACTAGAAAGAAAATTTTAAAGCCTCCTGTTAGGCCATCATCTACACGACATAGCCCTGAATTTTCCAATGCGTAGCTCTTTGCAAAAGAGAGATATTGGCAAGGAAAAGCTGTCTTGTACCTTTGCATTTTTCTCCCAAACGAAGGACACTAGAAAGAAAATTTTAAAGCCTCCTGTTAGGCCATCATCTACACGACATAGCCCTGATTTTTCCAATGCGCAGCTCTTTGCAAAAGAGAGATATTGGCAAGGAAAAGCTGTCTTGTACCATTGCATTTTTTTCCCAAACGAAGGACACTAGAAAGAAAATTTTAAAGCCTCCTGTTAGGCCATCATCTACACGACATAGCCCTGAATTTTCCAATGCGCAGCTCTTTGCAAAAGAGAGATATTGGCAAGGAAAAGCTGTCTTGTACCTTTGCATTTTTCTCCCAAACGAAGGACACTAGAATTAAAATTTTACAGCCTCCTGTTAGGCCATCATCTACACGACATAGCCCTGAATTTTCCAATGCGCAGCTCTTTGCAAAAGAGAGATATTGGCAAGGAAAAGCTGTCTTGTACCTTTGCATTTTTCTCCCAAACGAAGGACACTAGAATTAAAATTTTACAGCCTCCTGTTATGCCATCATCTACACGACATAGCCCTGAATTTTCCAATGCGCAGCTCTTTGCAAAAGAGAGATATTGGCAAGGAAAAGCTGTCTTGTACCTTTGCATTTTTCTCCCAAACGAAGGACACTAGAATTAAAATTTTAAAGCCTCCTGTTTTGCCATCATCTACACGACATATCCCTGAATTTTCCAATGCGCAGCTCTTTGCAAAAGAGAGATATTGGCAAGGAAAAGCTGTCAGGTACCTTTGCATTTTTCTCCCAAACGAAGGACACTAGAATTAAAATTTTAAAGCCTCCTGTTAGGCCATCATCTACACGACATAGCCCTGAATTTTCCAATGCGCAGCTCTTTGCAAAAGAGAGATATTGGCAAGGAAAAGCTGTCTTGTACCTTTGCATTTTTCTCCCAAACGAAGGACACTAGAATTAAAATTTTAAAGCCTCCTGTTAGGCCATCATCTACACGGCATAGCCATGAATTTTCCAATGCGCAGCTCTTTGCAAAAGAGAGATATTGGCAAGGAAAAGCTGTCTTGTACCTTTGCAATTTTCTCCCAAACGAAGGACACTAGAATTTAAATTTTAAAGCCTCCTGTTAGGCCATCATCTACACGATATAGACCTGAATTTTCCAATGCACAGCTCTTTGCAAAAGAGAGATATTGGCAAGGAAAAGCTGTCTTGTACCTTTGCATTTTTCTCCCAAACGAAGGACACAAGAAAGAAAATTTTAAAGCCTCCTTTAGGCCATCATCTACACGACATAGCCCTGAATTTTCCAATGCGCAGCTCTTTGCAAAAGAGAGATATTGGCAAGGAAAAGCTATCTTGTACCTTTGCATTTTTCTCCCAAACGAAGGACACTAGAAAGAAAATTTTAAAGCCTCCTGTTAGACCATCATCTACACGGCATAGCCATGAATTTTCCAATGCGCAGCTCTTTGCAAAAGAGAGATATTACGTAATTGACCTTGTTATCAGATTTTGATGATCTTTAAGTAGACAAGTCAAAATTTCAAACCCCCTGTTATGGTGTAGGGTACCTGGCCTTCTCTGATGTAATCAGAGTTAGATTTGATTCAGTGATTTTATAAAAACAGCTAGGAAGCACAATTTAGCAGTGGGCTGCAGAGAAAAAGAAATATGCTGGCCAAAAAATAAAATTGCGTGATTAAACAGCTCTTCATTTCTGGCTTTATTTTTATGCTAACAAATTTGTTCTCTGAAAAGTGTCCACAAAGCCAAGTCTCTGATTAACACCTTTGTAGGGATGGTTTTTCACCTATTACTAAATTAAACTTGCTTCATTGGAAAGGCAGCAAGATGCATCCTCATTTCAATGTCTACTGAAATAATACAGGTTGACACCAGGAAACATTAACGCCACTGCATCCTTGCTGCTTTCTCATGTGAAAGTCTGTTTAATGTGAAAACAAGGTGATATCTAATTAGCACACAGGTAAGGAATTACGAAAATCTTGATTTAATGGTGAAGATGTTTCTCACAAAATTGTTGCCCCAATGCATCATTGAAATTCAAGCTGGAAAGATGATTTTAATATATCACTTGTACATTTTGTATTGCTCTTCTGGTGACAATGTAGTTTTTTTTGTCAATTACCATTTTAATAACAGGGTAAAGAAAATTAAGTGGATTTTTGAAAGAAAACTATACTGTCAATATACTATTAAAACAAATTAAAATGGTAAAAGTTATTGTACTTTAAGTAAAAATAAAAGAGCAAAAATATCAATCCCAGTTTTGATTACTTAAATTAACAAAAAAAATGCATATAGCAAAGGATAGTTTCAATCTGCCTACCTCTGGGTTATGGGTCCAGCATGCTTCCATTGCAGTACTCTGCTGCACATGTAAGTGCAAGAGATCCTGAAGCACTCACTCATCATGGGAAAGTACCAATGTGTTTCTTCATTGGTTGATGGAAGAAACATCTTACAAAAACTCTCCAGATTATTGACTTTTTAAAGTTTTTCTAGGAAACGTTCTTGATGAATGCTTATTAGCCTTTGTCAGTATATACTTTTTGCAAAGTGTCTCTGTGGTGCAATTGGTTAGTGTGTAAGGCTATTAACCAAAAGGTTGGTGGTTCAATCCCACCCAGGAACCTAATTGACCTTGTGATCAGATTTTGGTGATATTTAAGTAGACAAGTCAAAATTTCAAACCCCCTCTTATTGTGTAGGGTACCTGGCCTTCTCTGATGTAATCAGAGTTAGATTTGATTCAGTGATTTTATAAAAAACAGCTAGGAAGCACAATTTAGCAGTGGGTTGCAGAGAAAAAAAATATGCTGGCAAAAAAAATCCAATTGAGTGATTAAACAGCTCTTCATTTTCTGGCTTTATTTTTATGCTAACAAATTTGTTCTCTGAAAAGTGTCCACAAAGCCAAGTCTCTGATTAACACCTTTGTAGGGATGGTTTTTCACCTATTACTAAATTAAACTTGCTTCATTGGAAAGGCAGCAAGATGCATCCTCATTTCAATGTCTACTGAAATAATACAAGTTGACACCAGGAAACATTAACGCCACTGCATCCTTGCTGCTTTCTCATGTGGAAGTCTGTTTAATGCGAAAACAAGGTGATATCTAATTAGCACACAGGTAATGAATTAAGAAAATCTTTATTTAAGGGTAAAGATGTTTCTCACAAAATCGTTGCCCCAATGCATCATTGAAATTCAAGCTGGAAAGATGATTTTAATATATCACTTGTACATTTTGTATTGCTCTTCTGGTGACAATGTAGTTTGCTTTTGTCAATTACCATTTTAATAATAGGGTAAAGAAAATTAAGTGGATTTTTGAAAGAAAACAATACTGTCAATATACTATTAAAACAAATTAAAATGGTAAAAGTTATTGTACTTTAAGTAAAAATAAAAGAGCCAAAATATCAATCCCAGTTTTGGATTACTTTAATTAACAAACAAAAAAATGCATATAGCAGAGGATAGTTTCAATCTGCCTACCTCTGGGTTATGGGCCCAGCATGCTTCCATTGCTGTACTCTGCTGCACATGTAAGTGCAAGAGATCCTGAAGCACTCACTCATCATGGGAAAGTACCAATGTGTTTCTTCGTTGGTTGATAGAAGAAACATCTTACAAAAACTCTCCAGATTATTGACTTTTTTAAGTTTTTCTAGGAAACGTTTTAGATGAATGCTTATTAGCATTTGTCAGTATGTACTTTTGCAAAGTGTCTCTGTGGCGCAATTGGTTAGTGTGTAAGGCTATTAACCAAAAGGTTGGTGGTTCAATCCCACCCAGAAACCTAATTGACCTTGTGATCAGATTTTGGTGATATTTAAGTAGACAAGTCAAAATTTCAAACCCCCTCTTATTGTGTAGGGTACCTGGCCTTCTCTGATGTAATCAGAGTTAGATTTGATTCAGTGATTTTATAAAAAACAGCTAGGAAGCACAATTTAGCAGTGGGTTGCAGATAAAAAAAATATGCTGGCAAAAAAATACAATTGAGTGATTAAACAGCTCTTCATTTTCTGGCTTTATTTTTATGCTAACAAATTTGTTCTCTGAAAAGTGTCCACAAAGCCAAGTCTCTGATTAACACCTTTGTAGGGATGGTTTTTCACCTATTACTAAATTAAACTTGCTTCATTGGAAAGGCAGCAAGATGCATCCTCATTTCAATGTCTACTGAAATAATACAGGTTGACACCAGGAAACATTAACGCCACTGCATCCTTGCTGCTTTCTCATGTGGAAGTCTGTTTAATGTGAAAACAAGGTGATATCTAATTAGCACACAGGTAAGGAATTAAGAAAATCTTTATTTAAGGGTGAAGATGTTTCTCACAAAATCGTTGCCCCAATGCATCATTGAAATTCAAGCTGGAAAGATGATTTTAATATATCACTTGTACATTTTGTATTGCTCTTCTGGTGACAATGTAGTTTGTTTTTGTCAATTACCATTTTAATAATAGGGTAAAGAAAATTAAGTGGATTTTTGAAAGAAAACAATACTGTCAATATACTATCAAAACAAATTAAAATGGTAAAAGTTATTGTACTTTAAGTAAAAATAAAAGAGCCAAAATATCAATCCCAGTTTTGGATTACTTTAATTAACAAAAAAAATTCATATAGCAAAGGATAGTTTCAATCTGCCTACCTCTGGGTTATGGGCCCAGCATGCTTCCATTGCAGTACTCTGCTGCATATGTAAGTGCAAGAGATCCTGAAGCACTCACTCATCATGGGAAAGTACCAATGTGTTTCTTCATTGGTTGATGGAAGAAACATCTTACAAAAACTCTCCAGATTATTGACTTTTTAAAGTTTTTCTAGGAAACGTTCTTGATGAATGCTTATTAGCCTTTGTCAGTATATACTTTTTGCAAAGTGTCTCTGTGGTGCAATTGGTTAGTGTGTAAGGCTATTAACCAAAAGGTTGGTGGTTCAATCCCAGCCAGGAACGTAATTGACCTTGTGATCAGATTTTGGTGATATTTAAGTAGACAAGTCAAAATTTCAAACCCCCTCTTATTGTGTAGGGTACCTGGCCTTCTCTGATGTAATCAGAGTTAGATTTGATTCAGTGATTTTATAAAAAACAGCTAGGAAGCACAATTTAGCAGTGGGTTGCAGAGAAAAAAAATATGCTGGCAAAAAAAATCCAATTGAGTGATTAAACAGCTCTTCATTTTCTGGCTTTATTTTTATGCTAACAAATTTGTTCTCTGAAAAGTGTCCACAAAGCCAAGTCTCTGATTAACACCTTTGTAGGGATGGTTTTTCACCTATTACTAAATTAAACTTGCTTCATTGGAAAGGCAGTAAGATGCATCCTCATTTCAATGTCTACTGAAATAATACAAGTTGACACCAGGAAACATTAATGCCACTGCATCCTTGCTGCTTTCTCATGTGGAAGTCTGTTTAATGCGAAAACAAGGTGATATCTAATTAGCACACAGGTCAGGAATTAAGAAAATCTTTATTTAAGGGTGAAGATGTTTCTCACAAAATTGTTGCCCCAATGCATCATTGAAATTCAAGCTGGAAAGATGATTTTAATATATCACTTGTACATTTTGTATTGCTCTTCTGGTGACAATGTAGTTTGTTTTTGTCAATTACCATTTTAATAATAGGGTAAAGAAAATTAAGTGGATTTTTGAAAGAAAACAATACTGTCAATATACTATTAAAACAAATTAAAATGGTAAAAGTTATTGTACTTTAAGTAAAAATAAAAGAGCCAAAATATCAATCCCAGTTTTGGATTACTTTAATTAAAAAAAAAATGCATACAGCAGAGGATAGTTTCAATCTGCCTACCTCTGGGTTATGAGCCCAGCATGCTTCCATTGCTGTATACGGCTGGATAGACGTCGGCTGGCAGTGCTTTCATAGAAGTGCTGACATAAAAGTGTTATTATAAAAATAGCGTTAAACCTGCGTTAAGTTATATCATCAGCTGTTGTCAATTGTGAACTTGTGAACCAACTCCTCATCACTCTTTGTGCTCAACAGGTATGATTCGTTGAACTACACATCCCAGCAAGTTGTACTGCATTTGCTGATTATGCCAAATTAATTTCATGTTTGAATAGTCTAGGTATGATTCATTGAACTACACATCCCAGCAAGTTGTACTGCATTTGCTGATTATGCCAAATGAATTTCATGTTTGAATAGTCTAGGTATGATTCGTTGAACTACACATCCCAGCAAGTTGTACTGCATTTGCTGATTATGCCAAATGAATTTCATGTTTGAATAGTCTAGGTATGATTCGTTGAACTACACATCCCAGCAAGTTGTACTGCATTTGCTGATTATGCCAAATGAATTTCATGTTTGAATAGTCTAGGTATGATTCGTTGAACTACACATCCCAGCAAGTTGTACTGCATTTGCTGATTATGCCAAATGAATTTCATGTTTGAATAGTCTAGGTATGATTCGTTGAACTACACATCCCAGCAAGTTGTACTGCATTTGCTGATTATGCCAAATGAATTTCATGTTTGAATAGTCTAGGTATGATTCGTTGAACTACACATCCCAGCAAGTTGTACTGCATTTGCTGATTATGCCAAATGAATTTCATGTTTGAATAGTCTAGGTATGATTCGTTGAACTACACATCCCAGCAAGTTGTACTGCATTTGCTGATTATGCCAAATGAATTTCATGTTTGAATAGTCTAGGTATGATTCGTTGAACTACACATCCCAGCAAGTTGTACTGCATTTGCTGATTATGCCAAATGAATTTCATGTTTGAATAGTCTAGGTATGATTCGTTGAACTACACATCCCAGCAAGTTGTACTGCATTTGCTGATTATGCCAAATGAATTTCATGTTTGAATAGTCTAGGTATGATTCGTTGAACTACACATCCCAGCAAGTTGTACTGCATTTGCTGATTATGCCAAATGAATTTCATGTTTGAATAGTCTAGGTATGATTCATTGAACTACACATCCCAGCAAGTTGTACTGCATTTGCTGATTATGCCAAATGAATTTCATGTTTGAATAGTCTAGGTATGATTCGTTGAACTACACATCCCAGCAAGTTGTACTGCATTTGCTGATTATGCCAAATGAATTTCATGTTTGAATAGTCTAGGTATGATTCGCTGAACTACACATCCCAGCAAGTTGTACTGCATTTGCTGATTATGCCAAATGAATTTCATGTTTGAATAGTCTAGGTATGATTCGTTGAACTACACATCCCAGCAAGTTGTACTGCATTTGCTGATTATGCCAAATGAATTTCATGTTTGAATAGTCTAGGTATGATTCGTTGAACTACACATCCCAGCAAGTTGTACTGCATTTGCTGATTATGCCAAATTAATTTCATGTTTGAATAGTCTAGGTATGATTCGTTGAACTACACATCCCAGCAAGTTGTACTGCATTTGCTGATTATGCCAAATGAATTTCATGTTTGAATAGTCTAGGTATGATTCGTTGAACTACACATCCCAGCAAGTTGTACTGCATTTGCTGATTATGCCAAATGAATTTCATGTTTGAATAGTCTAGGTATGATTCGTTGAACTACACATCCCAGCAAGTTGTACTGCATTTGCTGATTATGCCAAATGAATTTCATGTTTGAATAGTCTAGGTATGATTCGTTGAACTACACATCCCAGCAAGTTGTACTGCATTTGCTGATTATGCCAAATGAATTTCATGTTTGAATAGTCTAGGTATGATTCGTTGAACTACACATCCCAGCAAGTTGTACTGCATTTGCTGATTATGCCAAATGAATTTCATGTTTGAATAGTCTAGGTATGATTCGCTGAACTACACATCCCAGCAAGTTGTACTGCATTTGCTGATTATGCCAAATGAATTTCATGTTTGAATAGTCTAGGTATGATTCGTTGAACTACACATCCCAGCAAGTTGTACTGCATTTGCTGATTATGCCAAATGAATTTCATGTTTGAATAGTCTAGGTATATTGAATACGGGTTTTTTTGTTTTTTTTCTTGTATGTTTTTCTCTTTGTAGAGATATAGTTGGCTGCCTTATTGGCATGTAATGTCTGTTTTTCTAAGCTAATTTATGGCCTTAGTTTAAAGGGGGATGGTCTTGGGTGGAGTTTGCAATCATTGCATTCACATGGATATTGTTCCTATTTGAAGTCTAGTATACGGCTGGATAGACGTCGGCTGGCAGTGCTTTCATAGAAGTGCTGACATAAAAGTGTTATTATAAAAATAGCGTTATACCTGCGTTAAGTTATATCATCAGCTGTTGTCAATTGTGAACTTGTGAACCAACTCCTCATCACTCTTTGTGCTCAACAGGTATGATTCGTTGAACTACACATCCCAGCAAGTTGTACTGCATTTGCTGATTATGCCAAATGAATTTCATGTTTGAATAGTCTAGGTATGATTCATTGAACTACACATCCCAGCAAGTTGTACTGCATTTGCTGATTATGCCAAATGAATTTCATGTTTGAATAGTCTAGGTATGATTCGTTGAACTACACATCCCAGCAAGTTGTACTGCATTTGCTGATTATGCCAAATGAATTTCATGTTTGAATAGTCTAGGTATGATTCGTTGAACTACACATCCCAGCAAGTTGTACTGCATTTGCTGATTATGCCAAATGAATTTCATGTTTGAATAGTCTAGGTATGATTCGTTGAACTACACATCCCAGCAAGTTGTACTGCATTTGCTGATTATGCCAAATGAATTTCATGTTTGAATAGTCTAGGTATGATTCGTTGAACTACACATCCCAGCAAGTTGTACTGCATTTGCTGATTATGCCAAATGAATTTCATGTTTGAATAGTCTAGGTATGATTCGTTGAACTACACATCCCAGCAAGTTGTACTGCATTTGCTGATTATGCCAAATGAATTTCATGTTTGAATAGTCTAGGTATGATTCGTTGAACTACACATCCCAGCAAGTTGTACTGCATTTGCTGATTATGCCAAATGAATTTCATGTTTGAATAGTCTAGGTATGATTCGTTGAACTACACATCCCAGCAAGTTGTACTGCATTTGCTGATTATGCCAAATGAATTTCATGTTTGAATAGTCTAGGTATGATTCGTTGAACTACACATCCCAGCAAGTTGTACTGCATTTGCTGATTATGCCAAATGAATTTCATGTTTGAATAGTCTAGGCATGATTCGTTGAACTACACATCCCAGCAAGTTGTACTGCATTTGCTGATTATGCCAAATGAATTTCATGTTTGAATAGTCTAGGTATGATTCGTTGAACTACACATCCCAGCAAGTTGTACTGCATTTGCTGATTATGCCAAATGAATTTCATGTTTGAATAGTCTAGGTATGATTCGTTGAACTACACATCCCAGCAAGTTGTACTGCATTTGCTGATTATGCCAAATGAATTTCATGTTTGAATAGTCTAGGTATGATTCGCTGAACTACACATCCCAGCAAGTTGTACTGCATTTGCTGATTATGCCAAATGAATTTCATGTTTGAATAGTCTAGGTATGATTCGTTGAACTACACATCCCAGCAAGTTGTACTGCATTTGCTGATTATGCCAAATGAATTTCATGTTTGAATAGTCTAGGTATGATTCGTTGAACTACACATCCCAGCAAGTTGTACTGCATTTGCTGATTATGCCAAATGAATTTCATGTTTGAATAGTCTAGGTATGATTCGTTGAACTACACATCCCAGCAAGTTGTACTGCATTTGCTGATTATGCCAAATGAATTTCATGTTTGAATAGTCTAGGTATGATTCGTTGAACTACACATCCCAGCAAGTTGTACTGCATTTGCTGATTATGCCAAATGAATTTCATGTTTGAATAGTCTAGGTATGATTCGTTGAACTACACATCCCAGCAAGTTGTACTGCATTTGCTGATTATGCCAAATGAATTTCATGTTTGAATAGTCTAGGTATGATTCGTTGAACTACACATCCCAGCAAGTTGTACTGCATTTGCTGATTATGCCAAATGAATTTCATGTTTGAATAGTCTAGGTATGATTCGTTGAACTACACATCCCAGCAAGTTGTACTGCATTTGCTGATTATGCCAAATGAATTTCATGTTTGAATAGTCTAGGTATGATTCGTTGAACTACACATCCCAGCAAGTTGTACTGCATTTGCTGATTATGCCAAATGAATTTCATGTTTGAATAGTCTAGGTATGATTCATTGAACTACACATCCCAGCAAGTTGTACTGCATTTGCTGATTATGCCAAATGAATTTCATGTTTGAATAGTCTAGGTATGATTCGTTGAACTACACATCCCAGCAAGTTGTACTGCATTTGCTGATTATGCCAAATGAATTTCATGTTTGAATAGTCTAGGTATGATTCGTTGAACTACACATCCCAGCAAGTTGTACTGCATTTGCTGATTATGCCAAATGAATTTCATGTTTGAATAGTCTAGGTATGATTCGTTGAACTACACATCCCAGCAAGTTGTACTGCATTTGCTGATTATGCCAAATGAATTTCATGTTTGAATAGTCTAGGTATGATTCGTTGAACTACACATCCCAGCAAGTTGTACTGCATTTGCTGATTATGCCAAATGAATTTCATGTTTGAATAGTCTAGGTATGATTCGTTGAACTACACATCCCAGCAAGTTGTACTGCATTTGCTGATTATGCCAAATGAATTTCATGTTTGAATAGTCTAGGTATGATTCATTGAACTACACATCCCAGCAAGTTGTACTGCATTTGCTGATTATGCCAAATGAATTTCATGTTTGAATAGTCTAGGTATATTGAATACGGGTTTTTTTGTTTTTTTTCTTGTATGTTTTTCTCTTTGTAGAGATATAGTTGGCTGCCTTATTGGCATGTAATGTCTGTTTTTCTAAGCTAATTTATGGCCTTAGTTTAAAGGGGGATGGTCTAGGGTGGAGTTTGCAATCATTGCATTCACATGGATATTGTTCCTATTTGAAGTCTAGTATACGGCTGGATAGACGTCGGCTGGCAGTGCTTTCATAGAAGTGCTGACATAAAAGTGTTATTATAAAAATAGCGTTATACCTGCGTTAAGTTATATCATCAGCTGTTGTCAATTGTGAACTTGTGAACCAACTCCTCATCACTCTTTGTGCTCAACAGGTATGATTCGTTGAACTACACATCCCAGCAAGTTGTACTGCATTTGCTGATTATGCCAAATGAATTTCATGTTTGAATAGTCTAGGTATGATTCGTTGAACTACACATCCCAGCAAGTTGTACTGCATTTGCTGATTATGCCAAATGAATTTCATGTTTGAATAGTCTAGGTATGATTCGTTTAACTACACATCCCAGCAAGTTGTACTGCATTTGCTGATTATGCCAAATGAATTTCATGTTTGAATAGTCTAGGTATGATTCATTGAACTACACATCCCAGCAAGTTGTACTGCATTTGCTGATTATGCCAAATGAATTTCATGTTTGAATAGTCTAGGTATGATTCGTTGAACTACACATCCCAGCAAGTTGTACTGCATTTGCTGATTATGCCAAATGAATTTCATGTTTGAATAGTCTAGGTATGATTCGTTGAACTACACATCCCAGCAAGTTGTACTGCATTTGCTGATTATGCCAAATGAATTTCATGTTTGAATAGTCTAGGTATGATTCGTTGAACTACACATCCCAGCAAGTTGTACTGCATTTGCTGATTATGCCAAATGAATTTCATGTTTGAATAGTCTAGGTATGATTCGTTGAACTACACATCCCAGCAAGTTGTACTGCATTTGCTGATTATGCCAAATGAATTTCATGTTTGAATAGTCTAGGTATGATTCGTTGAACTACACATCCCAGCAAGTTGTACTGCATTTGCTGATTATGCCAAATGAATTTCATGTTTGAATAGTCTAGGTATGATTCGTTGAACTACACATCCCAGCAAGTTGTACTGCATTTGCTGATTATGCCAAATGAATTTCATGTTTGAATAGTCTAGGTATGATTCGTTGAACTACACATCCCAGCAAGTTGTACTGCATTTGCTGGTTATGCCAAATGAATTTCATGTTTGAATAGTCTAGGTATATTGAATACGGGTTTTTTTGTTTTTTTTCTTGTATGTTTTTCTCTTTGTAGAGATATAGTTGGCTGCCTTATTGGCATGTAATGTCTGTTTTTCTAAGCTAATTTATGGCCTTAGTTTAAAGGGGGATGGTCTTGGGTGGAGTTTGCAATCATTGCATTCACATGGATATTGTTCCTATTTGAAGTCTAGTATACGGCTGGATAGACGTCGGCTGGCAGTGCTTTCATAGAAGTGCTGACATAAAAGTGTTATTATAAAAATAGCGTTATACCTGCGTTAAACCGAAGAAAACCAGAAGGAAAACATCAACACACCAACACTACCACAAAAGGACTGCCTTAATGCTCAAAAGTATGTAATTCATCTTATGCATATCATCCGTTTTTACAAAACCTAGGAAAAGGCATCCCCAATCTGCTCACTACAGTTCTCTCTTATGCAAACTTATGTATGTTTCTTTATGTAATGATTTCTTGAAAATGTCATTGCATGTGTGGGGAAGTTGCTCAGTGAAACAGTTTAGTATTGCATACTAACTGGTGATTACCTCTTTTGAACATTAACCCATTGTGGTCAGGTGTACTATGTCTTTATATTTAGTAAGGTATAGTCGTGGTGTAAAGGACAGAGTATGATTACTGATTAGTAAAAGAAAACAAATACTGAGCAACATCCCCAAACAGGTAATTTCAACTTTAAACTTGTCATTTATTTTGTACGCTCTGGACATGGCTACTACTAACAAATGCACAGAAACATTTTTTAAAGCTATGTCTGCAAATGCTAGGAGCTTAGGAGACAAAATTCCAGAGCTAATTGCGATAATGACAAGGGATAACCTGGATTTTGTGGCTATTACAGAGTCTTGGTGCAATGAGAATCATGACTGGGACTTAACTATACCAGGATACAATTTATTTAGGAAAGATAGAATAGGAAGAATAGGAGGAGGGGTAGCAATGTATGTGAAAAAAAGCATAAATGCCACTTTAATACAAAATATTGAAGCCAAAACTGAGGCCCTTTGGGTCACCATAGAAACTGGGAAGAATGACATTATTCGCATTGGGGTGATCTATAGATCACCAGGCCAGGGGCAGGATTTGGACAGGAACCTATTGTTGGACATCTCTAAAATGGCTTTTAAGGGAGAAGTCATAATCATGGGAGACTTTAATTTACCTGATGTAAATTGGGAGGGGTCTTTTGCAAGTTCAGCTACAAGTGGCAAATTTCTACATTCCTTACAGGGAGCATCTCTCAAGCAATTGGTGAGGGAGCCCACTCGCAAAGACTCAATATTAGATCTAATTCTTACAAATGGTGATAGAATATCTGATATATATGTGGGTGAGCACCTGGGATCCAGTGATCATCAAGCAGTATGGTTTAGTATAAAGACAGGATCCAACTCCTCTCACACAAAAACAAAGGTGTTGGATTTTAGAAATGCAGACTTTGCAAAAATGGGGAGATGTTTAAGTGATTCATTGGCAGACTGGAGGAACTTGGAAGGGGTGCAGGAGAGGTGGAAAAAAATTAAAAGTGCATTACTAAGTGTAACAGACCTTTGTATCAAAATGGTTAGGAAAAGCACCAGGAAAAGGAAGCCAGTGTGGTTCACAAAAGTAGTATCAACTAGTGTGAAAGCAAAAAAGATGGCTTTTAGGAAATACAAACAGACTCAAAATAATAACGACAAAGAGGAGTATCTGGACAGACGGAAGGATGCTAAGAAAGTGATCAGACGTGCAAAGGCAGAAGCTGAGGAGAAAATGGCCCAGTCAGTAGATAAAGGGGGCAAAACTTTTTTTAAGTATATAAGTGAAAGGAGAAAATCAAATGGAGGAATAATAAGACTTAAGACAGAGAGTGGGCATTTGGTGGAGGGAGACAAGGCAATAGCAGATCACCTAAATAATTATTTTTGCTCAGTATTTACTACAGAAGAAGGGATGGGGCCACAGTTAAATTGCAAGGACATTCATAAAAATAAGGTAGATGAAAATACATTTACAGAGGAGAAGGTCCTAACAGAACTTTCAAAACTAAAAGTGGATAAATCAATGGGACCAGATGGAATACACCCAAGGATACTCAAAGAGCTAAAAGATGTCCTGGTTACACCTTTAACAGAATTATTTAACCAGTCACTAAATACAGGTGATATTCCAGAGGACTGGAAAAGAGCAAATGTAGTTCCACTGCACAAAAGTGGAAGCAAGGAAGAAGCAAGTAACTACAGACCAGTAAGCCTTACATCAGTAGTAGGGAAAGTAATGGAAAAACTATTAAAAGAAAGAGTAGTGGAATATCTTAAATCAAACAACTTACAGGATCCAAAACAGCATGGATTTACTGGTGGGAGATCATGCCAAACAAATCTTATTGACTTTTTTTGACTCTGTGATGAAAATAATAGATCAAGGGGGAGCTGTAGATGTAGCATATCTAGACTTTAGTAAGGCATTTGACACTGTCCCACATCACAGACTGCTAAATAAACTTGAAAGCCTGGGGGTGGATTATAAATTAGTGAAATGGATAAGAACCTGGTTGCAGGATAGGAAACAGACAGTTGTAGTTAATGGAGTGCAATCTATGGAAGGAAATGTTACCAGTGGAGTACCCCAGGGATCTGTACTTGGTCCAGTTCTCTTTAATATCTTTGTTGGTGACATTGCAGATGGTATTGAAGGGAAGATATGCCTTTTTGCAGATGATACAAAGATATGCAACAGGGTACACACACCGGGAGCGGTCAAACAAATGATTGATGACCTAGGTAGGCTTGAGAAATGGTCAAGAACGTGGCAACTACAGTTTAATGCTAAAAAAATGCAAAATCATGCACTTGGGTCTCAAAAACCCAAAGGCTAAGTATAGTATCAAGGGTACTATAATGGAAACTACTGAGGAGGAAAGAGATTTAGGAGTCACTATTTCAAGTGACTTGAAGGCAGGAAAGCAATGCAACAAAGCAATGAGAAAGGCAAGTCAGATGCTTGGTTGCATAGGGAGAGGAATCAGTAGCAGGAAAAAAGAAGTGATAATGCCACTGTATCGGTCATTGGTAAGGCCCCATCTGGAATACTGTGTCCAGTTCTGGAGACCCTATCTCCAGAAGGATATAAATACATTAGAGAGTGTACAAAGAAGGGCAACTAAAATGGTGCATGGCCTACATCACAAAACTTACCCGGAAAGGCTAAAAGATCTTAACATGTATAGTTTGGAGGAGAGAAGGGAAAGGGGAGACATGATAGAAACTTTCAAATATATAAAGGGTCTTAACAAAGTTCAGGAGGGAAACATTCTTCAAAGGAAAAGAAGCATTAGAACTCGAGGGCATACATTGAGACTGGAGGGGGGGAGGTTCAGGGGAAATGTAAGGAAAAATTACTTCACAGAAAGGGTAGTGGATAAGTGGAATAGCCTCCCATCAGAGGTGGTAGAGGCTAAGACTGTAGGGCAATTTAAACATGCTTGGGACAGGCATATGAATATCCTTACAAAGAATCAAGGTTAAAAAAGGGTTGAGATTGCCTAAAGGATAAAATAAAAAAGGGGCAGACTAGATGGGCCAAGTGGTTCTTATCTGCCGTCAAATTCTATGTTTCTATGTTTACTCTGCTGCACATGTAAGTGCAAGAGATCCTGAAGCACTCACTCATCATGGGAAAGTACCAATGTGTTTCTTCGTTGGTTGATGGAAGAAACATCTTACAAAAACTCTCCAGATTATTGACTTTTTAAAGTTTTTCTAGGAAACGTTTTAGATGAATGCTTATTAGCCTTTGTCAGTATGCACTTTCGCAAAGTGTCTCTGTGGCGCAATCAGTTAGTGTGTACGGCTATTAACTAAAAGGTTGGTGGTTCAATCCCACCCAGGGATGTAATTGACCTTGTTATCAGATTTTGGTGATCTTTAAGTAGACAAGTCAAAATTTCAAACCCCCTCTTATGGTGTAGGGTACCTGGCCTTCTCTGATGTAATCAGAGTTAGATTTGATTCATTGATTTTATAAAAACAGCTAGGAAGCACAATTTAGCAGTGGTTTGCAGAGAAAAAAAATATGCTGGCAGAAAAATCCAATTGAGTGATTAAACAGCTCTTCATTTTCTGGCTTTATTTTTATGCTAACAAATTTGTTCTCTGAAAAGTGTCCACAAAGCCAAGTCTCTGATTAACACCTTTGTAAGGATGGTTTTTCACCTATTACTAAATTAAACTTGCTTCATTGGAAAGGCAGCAAGATGCATCCTCATTTCAATGTCTACTGAAATAATACAAGTTGACACCAGGAAACATTAACGCCACTGCATCCTTGCTGCTTTCTCATGTGGAAGTCTGTTTAATGTGAAAACAAGGTGATATCTAATTAGCACACAGGTAAGGAATTACGAAAATCTTTATTTAAGGGTGAAGATGTTTCTCACAAAATTGTTGCCCCAATGGATCATTGAAATTCAAGCTGGAAAGATGATTTTAATATATCACTTGTACATTTTGTATTTCTCTTCTGGTGACAATGTAGTTTTTTTTGTCAATTACCATTTTAATAATAGGGTAAAGAAAATTAAGTGGATTTTTGAAAGAAAACTATACTGTCAATATACTATTAAAACAAATTAAAATGGTAAAAGTTATTGTACTTTAAGTAAAAATAAAAGAGCAAAAATATCAATCCCAGTTTTGATTACTTAAATTAACAAAAAAAAATGCATATAGCAAAGGATAGTTTCAATCTGCCTACCTCTGGGTTATGGGTCCAGCATGCTTCCATTGCAGTACTCTGCTGCACATGTAAGTGCAAGAGATCCTGAAGCACTCACTCATCATGGGAAAGTACCAATGTGTTTATTCGTTGGTTGATGGAAGAAACATCTTACAAAAACTCTCCAGATTATTGATTTTTTAATGTTTTTCTAGGAAACGTTCTAGATGTATGCTTATTAGCCTTTGTCAGTATGTACTTTTTGCAAAGTGTCTCTGTGGCGCAATCGGTTAGTGTGTTCGGCTATTAACCAAAAGGTTGGTGGTTCAATCCCACCCAGGGACGTAATTGAACTTGTGATCAGATTTTGGTGATATTTAAGTAGACAAGTCAAAATTTCAAACCCCCTCTTATTGTGTAGGGTACCTGGCCTTCTCTGATGTAATCAGAGTTAGATTTGATTCAGTGATTTTATAAAAAACAGCTAGGAAGCACAATTTAGCAGTGGGTTGCAGAGAAAAAAAATATGCTGGCAGAAAAATCCAATTGAGTGATTAAACAGCTCTTCATTTTCTGGCTTTATTTTTATGCTAACAAATTTGTTCTCTGAAAAGTGTCCACAAAGCCAAGTCTCTGATTAACACCTTTGTAAGGATGGTTTTTCACCTATTACTAAATTAAACTTGCTTCATTGGAAAGGCAGCAAGATGCATCCTCATTTCAATGTCTACTGAAATAATACAAGTTGACACCAGGAAACTTTAACGCCACTGCATCCTTGCTGCTTTCTCATGTGGAAGTCTGTTTAATGTGAAAACAAGGTGATATCTAATTAGCACACAGGTAAGGAATTAAGAAAATCTTTATTTAAGGGTGAAGATGTTTCTCACAAAATTGTTGACCCAATGCATCATTGAAATTCAAGCTGGAAAGATGAATTTAATATATCACTTGTACATTTTGTATTGCTCTTCTGGTGACAATGTAGTTTGTTTTTGTCAATTACCATTTTAATAATAGGGTAAAGAAAATTAAGTGGATTTTTGAAAGAAAACAATACTGTCAATATACTATTAAAACAAATTAAAATGGTAAAAGTTATTGTACTTTAAGTAAAAATAAAAGAGACAAAATATCAATCCCAGTTTTGGATTACTTTAATTAACAAAAAAAAATGCATATAGCAGAGGATAGTTTCAATCTGCCTACCTCTGGGTTATGGGCCCAGCATGCTTCCATTGCAGTACTCTGCTGCACATGTAAGTGCAAGAGATCCTGAAGCACTCACTCATCATGGGAAAGTACCAATGTGTTTCTTCGTTGGTTGATGGAAGAAACATCTTACAAAAACTCTCCAGATTATTGACTTTTTAAAGTTTTTCTAGGAAACGTTTTAGATGAATGCTTATTAGCCTTTGTCAGTATGGACTTTTGCAAAGTGTCTCTGTGGCGCAAACAGTATGTACGGCGATTAACCAAAAGGTTGGTGGTTCAATCCCACCCAGGGACCTAATTGACCTTGTTATCAGATTTTGGTGATCTTCAAGTAGACAAGTCAAAATTTCAAACCCCCTGTTATGGTGTAGGGTACCTGGCCTTCTCTGATGTAATCAGAGTTAGATTTGATTCAGTGATTTTATAAAAACAGCTAGGAAGCACTATTTAGCAGTGGGTTGCAGAGAAAAAAAATATGCTGGCAAAAAAATCCAATTGAGTGATTAAACAGCTCTTTATTTTCTGGCTTTATTTTTATGCTAACAAATTTGTTCTCTGAAAAGTGTCCACAAAGCCAAGTCTCTGATTAACACCTTTGTAAGGATGGTTTTTCACCTATTACTAAATTAAACTTGCTTCATTGGAAAGGCAGCAAGATGCATCCTCATTTCAATGTCTACTGAAATAATACAGGTTGACACCAGGAAACATTAACGCCACTGCATCCTTGCTGCTTTCTCATGTGAAAGTCTGTTTAATGTGAAAACAAGGTGATATCTAATTAGCACACAGGTAAGGAATTACGAAAATCTTTATTTAAGGGTGAAGATGTTTCTCACAAAATTGTTGCCCCAATGCATCATTGAAATTCAAGCTGGAAAGATGATTTTAATATATCACTTGTACATTTTGTATTGCTCTTCTGGTGACAATGTAGTTTTTTTTGTCAATTACCATTTTAATAACAGGGTAAAGAAAATTAAGTGGATTTTTGAAAGAAAACTATACTGTCAATATACTATTAAAACAAATTAAAATGGTAAAAGTTATTGTACTTTAAGTAAAAATAAAAGAGCAAAAATATCAATCCCAGTTTTGATTACTTAAATTAACAAAAAAAATGCATATAGCAAAGGATAGTTTCAATCTGCCTACCTCTGGGTTATGGGTCCAGCATGCTTCCATTGCAGTACTCTGCTGCACATGTAAGTGCAAGAGATCCTGAAGCACTCACTCATCATGGGAAAGTACCAATGTGTTTATTCGTTGGTTGATGGAAGAAACATCTTACAAAAACTCTCCAGATTATTGATTTTTTAATGTTTTTCTAGGAAACGTTCTAGATGTATGCTTATTAGCCTTTGTCAGTATGCACTTTTTGCAAAGTGTCTCTGTGGCGCAATCGGTTAGTGTGTTCGGCTATTAACCAAAAGGTTGGTGGTTCAATCCCACCCAGGGATGTAATTAAACTTGTGATCAGATTTTGGTGATATTTAAGTAGACAAGTCAAAATTTCAAACCCCCTCTTATGGTGTAGGGTACATGGCCTTCTCTGATGTAATCAGAGTTAGATTTGATTCAGTGATTTTATAAAAAACAGCTAGGAAGCACAATTTAGCAGTGGGTTGCAGAGAAAAAAAATATGCTGGCAGAAAAATCCAATCGAGTGATTAAACAGCTCTTCATTTTCTGGCTTTATTTTTATGCTAACAAATTTGTTCTCTGAAAAGTGTCCACAAAGCCAAGTCTCTGATTAACACCTTTGTAAGGATGGTTTTTCACCTGTTACTAAATTAAACTTGCTTCATTGGAAAGGCAGCAAGATGCATCCTCATTTCAATGTCTACTGAAATAATACAAGTTGACACCAGGAAACATTAACGCCACTGCTTCCTTGCTGCTTTCTCATGTGGAAGTCTGTTTAATGTGAAAACAAGGTGATATCTAATTAGCACACAGGTAAGGAATTAAGAAAATCTTTATTTAAGGGTGAAGATGTTTCTCACAAATTTGTTGACCCAATGCATCATTGAAATTCAAGCTGGAAAGATGATTTTAATATATCACTTGTACATTTTGTATTGCTCTTCTGGTGACAATGTAGTTTGTTTTTGTCAATTACCATTTTAATAATAGGGTAAAGAAAATGAAGTGGATTTTGGAAAGAAAACAATACTGTCAATATACTATTAAAACAAATTAAAATGGTAAAAGTTATTGTACTTTAAGTAAAAATAAAAGAGACAAAATATCAATCCCAGTTTTGGATTACTTTAACAAAAAAAAATGCATATAGCAGAGGATAGTTTCAATCTGCCTACCTCTGGGTTATGGGCCCAGCATGCTTCCATTGCAGTACTCTGCTGCACATGTAAGTGCAAGAGATCCTGAAGCACTCACTCATCATGGGAAAGTACCAATGTGTTTCTTCGTTGGTTGATGGAAGAAACATCTTACAAAAACTCTCCAGATTATTGACTTTTTAAAGTTTTTCTAGGAAACGTTTTAGATGAATGCTTATTAGCCTTTGTCAGTATAGACTTTTGCAAAGTGTCTCTGTGGCGCAATCAGTTAGTATGTACGGCTATTAACCAAAAGGTTGGTGGTTCAATCCCACCCAGGGACCTAATTGACCTTGTTATCAGATTTTGGTGATCTTTAAGTAGACAAGTCAAAATTTCAAACCCCCTGTTATGGTGTAGGGTACCTGGCCTTCTCTGATGTAGTTAGATTTGATTCAGTGATTTTATAAAAACAGCCAGGAAGCATAATTTAGCAGTGGGTTGCAGAGAAAAAAAATATGCTGGCAGAAAAATCCAATTGAGTGATTAAACAGCTCTTTATTTTCTGGCTTTATTTTTATGCTAACAAATTTGTTCTCTGAAAAGTGTCCACAAAGCCAAGTCTCTGATTAACACCTTTGTAAGGATGGTTTTTCACCTATTACTAAATTAAACTTGCTTCATTGGAAAGGCAGCAAGATGCATCCTCATTTCAATGTCTACTGAAATAATACAGGTTGACACCAGGAAACATTAACGCCACTGCATCCTTGCTGCTTTCTCATGTGGAAGTCTGTTTAATGTGAAAACAAGGTGATATCTAATTAGCACACAGGTAAGGAATTAATAAAATCTTTATTTAAGGGTAAAGATGTTTCTCACAAAATCGTTGCCCCAATGCATCATTGAAATTCAAGCTGGAAAGATGATTTTAATATATCACTTGTACATTTTGTATTGCTCTTCTGGTGACAATGTAGTTTGTTTTTGTCAATTACCATTTTAATAATAGGGTAAAGAAAATTAAGTGGATTTTTGAAAGAAAACAATACTGTCAATATACTATTAAAACAAATTAAAATGGTAAAAGTTATTGTACTTTAAGTAAAAATAAAAGAGCCAAAATATCAATCCCAGTTTTGGATTACTTTAATTAACAAACAAAAAAATGCATATAGCAGAGGATAGTTTCAATCTGCCTACCTCTGGGTTATGGGCCCAGCATGCTTCCATTGCTGTACTCTGCTGCACATGTAAGTGCAAGAGATCCTGAAGCACTCACTCATCATGGGAAAGTACCAATGTGTTTCTTCGTTGGTTGATAGAAGAAACATCTTACAAAAACGCTCCAGATTATTGACTTTTTTAAGTTTTTCTAGGAAACGTTTTAGATGAATGCTTATTAGCATTTGTCAGTATGTACTTTTGCAAAGTGTCTCTGTGGCGCAATCAGTTAGTGTGTACGGCTATTAACCAAAAGGTTGGTGGTTCAATCCCACCCAGGGACGTAATTGACCTTGTTATCAGATTTTGGTGATCTTTAAGTAGACAAGTCAAATTTCATACCCCCTGTTATGGTGTAGGGTACCTGGCCTTCTCTGATGTAATCAGAGTTAGATTTGATTCAGTGATTTTATAAAAACATCTAGGAAGCACAATTTAGCAGTGGGTTGCAGAGAAAAAAAATATGCTGGCAGAAAAATCCAATTGAGTGATTTAACAGCTCTTCATTTTCTGGCTTTATTTTTATGCTAACAAATTTGTTCTCTGAAAAGTGTCCACAAAGCCAAGTCTCTGATTAACACCTTTGTAAGGATGGTTTTTCACCTATTACTAATTTAAACTTGCTTCATTGGAAAGGCAGCAAGATGCATCCTCATTTCAATGTCTACTGAAATAATACAATTTGACACCAGGAAACATTAACGCCACTGCATCCTTGCTGCTTTCTCATGTGGAAGTCTGTTTAATATGAAAACAAGGTGATATCTAATTAGCACACAGGTAAGGAATTAAGAAAATCTTTATTTAAGGGTGAAGATGTTTCTCACAAAATCGTTGCCCCAATGCATCATTGAAATTCAAGCTGGAAATATGATTTTAATATATCACTTGTACATTTTGTATTGCTCTTCTGGTGACAATGTAGTTTGTTTTTGTCAATTACCATTTTAATAATAGGGTAAAGAAAATGAAGTGGATTTTTGAAAGAAAACAATACTGTCAATATACTATTAAAACAAATTAAAATGGTAAAAGTTGTTGTACTTCAAGTAAAAATAAAAGAGCCAAAATATCAATCCCAGTTTTGGATTACTTTAATTAACAAAAAAAAATGCATAAAGCAGAGGATAGTTTCAATCTGCCTACCTCTGGGTTATGGGCCCAGCATGCTTCCATTGCTGTACTCTGCTGCACATGTAAGTGCAAGAGATCCTGAAGCACTCACTCATCATGGGAAAGTACCAATGTGTTTCTTCGTTGGTTGATGGAAGAAACATCTTACAAAAACTCTCCAGATTATTGACTTTTTAAAGTTTTGCTAGGAAACGTTTTAGATGAATGCTTATTAGCCTTTGTCAGTATGTACATTTGCAAAGTGTCTCTGTGGCGCAATCAGTTAGTATGTACGGCTATTAACCAAAAGGTTGGTGGTTCAATCCCACCCAGGGACGTAATTGACCTTGTTATCAGATTTTGGTGATCTTTAAGTAGACAAGTCAAATTTCATACCCTCTGTTATGGTGTAGGGTACCTGGCCTTCTCTGATGTAATCAGAGTTAGATTTGATTCAGTGATTTTATAAAAACATCTAGGAAGCACAATTTAGCAGTGGGTTGCAGAGAAAAAGAAATATGCTGGCAAAAAAATCAAATTGCGTGATTAAACAGCTCTTCATTTTCTGGCTTTATTTTTATGCTAACAAATTTGTTCTCTGAAAAGTGTCCACAAAGCCAAGTCTCTGATTAACACCTTTGTAGGGATGGTTTTTCACCTATTACTAAATTAAACTTGCTTCATTGGAAAGGCAGCAAGATGTATCGTCATTTCAATGTCTACTGAAATAATACAGGTTGACACCAGGAAACATTAACGCCACTGCATCCTTGCTGCTTTCTCATGTGGAAGTCTGTTTAATGTGAAAACAAGGTGATATCTAATTAGCACACAGGTAAGGAATTAAGAAAATCTTTATTTAAGGGTGAAGATGTTTCTCACAAAATTGTTGACCCAATGCATCATTGAAATTCAAGCTGGAAAGATGATTTTAATATATCTCTTGTACATTTTGTATTGCTCTTCTGGTGACAATGTAGTTTGTTTTTGTCAATTACCATTTTAATAATAGGGTAAAGAAAATGAAGTGGATTTTTGAAAGAAAACAATACTGTCAATATACTATTAAAACAAATTAAAATGGTAAAAGTTATTGTACTTTAAGTAAAAATAAAAGAGCCAAAATATCAATCCCAGTTTTGGATTACTTTAATTAACAAACAAAAAAATGCATATAGCAGAGGATAGTTTCAATCTGCCTACCTCTGGGTTATGGGCCCAGCATGCTTCCATTGCTGTACTCTGCTGCACATGTAAGTGCAAGAGATCCTGAAGCACTCACTCATCATGGGAAAGTACCAATGTGTTTCTTCGTTGGTTGATGGAAGAAACATCTTACAAAAACTCTCCAGATTATTGACTTTTTAAAGTTTTTCTAGGAAACGTTTTAGATGAATGCTTATTAGCATTTGTCAGTATGTACTTTTGCAAAGTGTCTCTGTGGCGCAATCAGTTAGTGTGTACGGCTGTTAACCAAAAGGTTGGTGGTTCAATCCCACCCAGGGACGTAATTGACCTTGTTATCAGATTTTGGTGATCTTTAAGTAGACAAGTCAAATTTCATACCCTCTGTTATGGTGTAGGGTACCTGGCCTTCTCTGATGTAATCAGAGTTAGATTTGATTCAGTGATTTTATAAAAACATCTAGGAAGCACAATTTAGCAGTGGGTTGCAGAGAAAAAGAAATATGCTGGCAAAAAAATCAAATTGCGTGATTAAACAGCTCTTCATTTTCTGGCTTTATTTTTATGCTAACAAATTTGTTCTCTGAAAAGTGTCCACAAAGCCAAGTCTCTGATTAACACCTTTGTAGGGATGGTTTTTCACCTATTACTAAATTAAACTTGCTTCATTGGAAAGGCAGCAAGATGCATCCTCATTTCAATGTCTACTGAAATAATACAGGTTGACACCAGGAAACATTAACGCCACTGCATCCTTGCTGCTTTCTCATGTGGAAGTCTGTTTAATGTGAAAACAAGGTGATATCTAATTAGCACACAGGTAAGGAATTAAGAAAATCTTTATTTAAGGGTGAAGATGTTTCTCACAAAATTGTTGACCCAATGCATCATTGAAATTCAAGCTGGAAAGATGATTTTAATATTTCACTTGTACATTTTGTATAGCTCTTCTGGTGACAATGTAGTTTGTTTTTGTCAATTACCATTTTAATAATAGGGTAAAGAAAATGAAGTGGATTTTTGAAAGAAAACAATACTGTCAATATACTATTAAAACAAATTAAAATGGTAAAAGTTATTGTACTTTAAGTAAAAATAAAAGAGACAAAATATCAATCCCAGTTTTGGATTACTTTAATTAACAAAAAAAATGCATATAGCAGAGGATAGTTTCAATCTGCCTACCTCTGGGTTATGGGCCCAGCATGCTTCCATTGCAGTACTCTGCTGCACATGTGAGTGCAAGAGATCCTGAAGCACTCACTCATCATGGGAAAGTACCAATGTGTTTCTTCGTTGGTTGATGGAAGAAACATCTTACAAAAACTCTCCAGATTATTGACTTTTTAAAGTTTTTCTAGGAAACGTTTTAGATGAATGCTTATTAGCCTTTGTCAGTATGGACTTTTGCAAAGTGTCTCTGTGGCGCAATCAGTTAGTATGTACGGCTATTAATCATAAGGTTGGTGGTTCAATCCCACCCAGGCACCTAATTTCCCTTGTTATCAGATTTTGGTGATCTTTAAGTAGACAAGTCAAAATTTCAAACCCCCTGTTACGGTGTAGGGTACCTGGCCTTCTCTGATGTAATTAGAGTTAGATTTGATTCAGTGATTTTATAAAAACAGCTAGGAAGCACAATTTAGCAGTGGGTTGCAGAGAAAAAAAATATGCTGGCAGAAAAATCCAATTGAGTGATTAAACAGCTCTTCATTTTCTGGCTTTATTTTTATGCTAACAAATTTGTTCTCTGAAAAGTGTCCACAAAGCCAAGTCTCTGATTAACACCTTTGTAAGGATGGTTTTTCACCTATTACTAAATTAAACTTGCTTCATTGGAAAGGCAGCAAGATGCATCCTCATTTCAATGTCTACTGAAATAATACAAGTTGACACCAGGAAACATTAACGCCACTGCATCCTTGCTGCTTTCTCATGTCGAAGTCTGTTTAATATGAAAACAAGGTGATATCTAATTAGCACACAGGTAAGGAATTAAGAAAATCTTTATTTAAGGGTGAAGATGTTTCTCACAAAATCGTTGCCCCAATGCATCATTGAAATTCAAGCTGGAAATATGATTTTAATATATCACTTGTACATTTTGTATTGCTCTTCTGGTGACAATGTAGTTTGTTTTGGACAATTACCATTTTAATAATAGGGTAAAGAAAATGAAGTGGATTTTTGAAAGAAAACAATACTGTCAATATACTATTAAAACAAATTAAAATGGTAAAAGTTGTTGTACTTTAAGTAAAAATAAAAGAGCCAAAATATCAATCCCAGTTTTGGATTACTTTAATTAACAAAAAAAAATGCATATAGCAGAGGATAGTTTCAATCTGCCTACCTCTGGGTTATGGGCCCAGCATGCTTCCATTGCTGTACTCTGCTGCACATGTAAGTGCAAGAGATCCTGAAGCACTCACTCATCATGGGAAAGTACCAATGTGTTTCTTCGTTGGTTGATGGAAGAAACATTTTACAAAAACTATCCAGATTATTGACTTTTTAAAGTTTTGCTAGGAAACGTTTTAGATGAATGCTTATTAGCCTTTGTCAGTATGTACATTTGCAAAGTGTCTCTGTGGCGCAATCAGTTAGTATGTACGGCTATTAACCAAAAGGTTGGTGGTTCAATCCCACCTTGTTATCAGATTTTGGTGATCTTTAAGTAGACAAGTCAAAATTTCAAACCCCCTGTTATGGTGTAGGGTACCTGGCCTTCTCTGATGTAATCAGAGTTAGATTTGATTCAGTGATTTTATAAAAACATCTAGGAAGCAAAATTTAGCAGTGGGTTGCAGAGAAAAAGAAATATGCTGGCAAAAAAATCAAATTGCGTGATTAAACAGCTCTTCATTTTCTGGCTTTATTTTTATGCTAACAAATTTGTTCTCTGAAAAGTGTCCACAAAGCCAAGTCTCTGATTAACACCTTTGTAGGGATGGTTTTTCACCTATTACTAAATTAAACTTGCTTCATTGGAAAGGCAGCAAGATGTATCGTCATTTCAATGTCTACTGAAATAATACAGGTTGACACCAGGAATCATTAACGCCACTGCATCCTTGCTGCTTTCTCATGTGGAAGTCTGTTTAATGTGAAAACAAGGTGATATCTAATTAGCACACAGGTAAGGAATTAAGAAAATCTTTATTTAAGGGTGAAGATGTTTCTCACAAAATTGTTGACCCAATGCATCATTGAAATTCAAGCTGGAAAGATGATTTTAATATATCACTTGTACATTTTGTATTGCTCTTCTGGTGACAATGTAGTTTGTTTTTGTCAATTACCATTTTAATAATAGGGTAAAGAAAATGAAGTGGATTTTTGAAAGAAAACAATACTGTCAATATACTATTAAAACAAATTAAAATGGTAAAAGTTATTGTACTTTAAGTAAAAATAAAAGAGACAAAATATCAATCCCAGTTTTGGATTACTTTAATTAACAAAAAAAATGCATATAGCAGAGGATAGTTTCAATCTGCCTACCTCTGGGTTATGGGCCCAGCATGCTTCCATTGCTGTACTCTGCTGCACATGTAAGTGCAAGAGATCCTGAAGCACTCACTCATCATGGGAAAGTACCAATGTGTTTCTTCGTTGGTTGATGGAAGAAACATCTTACAAAAACTCTCCAGATTATTGACTTTTTAAAGTTTTTCTAGGAAACGTTTTAGATGAATGCTTATTAGCCTTTGTCAGTATGGACTTTCGCAAAGTGTCTCTGTGGCGCAATCAGTTAGTATGTACGGCTATTAACCATAAGGTTGGTGGTTCAATCCCACCCAGGGACCTAATTGACCTTGTTATCAGATTTTGGTGATCTTTAAGTAGACAAGTCAAAATTTCAAACCCCCTGTTATGGTGTAGGGTACCTGGCCTTCTCTGATGTAATCAGAGTTAGATTTGATTCAGTGATTTTATAAAAACAGCTAGGAAGCACAATTTAGCAGTGGGTTGCAGAGAAAAAAAATATGCTGGCAGAAAAATCCAATTGAGTGATTAAACAGCTCTTCATTTTCTGGCTTTATTTTTATGCTAACAAATTTGTTCTCTGAAAAGTGTCCACAAAGCCAAGTCTCTGATTAACACCTTTGTAAGGATGGTTTTTCACCTATTACTAAATTAAACTTGCTTCATTGGAAAGGCAGCAAGATGCATCCTCATTTCAATGGTAAGTCAACCTTCTTGCCCTATGTTCCCTCTCAACGGATGAAGACGCATCATTATCTACCGCAGTCATTTTGGCCCAATAGATATGCAAGAAGTTAAGATTCCCCTTTCTTTGCAGGTAGAGGAAGGAAAAGGAAGAAGTCTGTAGCCTCTTCAAGATCGCAGGACCAGTGATTGTCCTCTGCTTCTGCCAAATCCACTGCATGACACTGGGGCTTTCTTGCAGGAGCCCACACCAGTGGGGGCACGTCTAAAACTCTTCAGTCAGTTCTGGATTCATTCGGACCTGGACTCGTGGGTTTTACAAATAGTGTCCCAAGGGTACAAACTGGGGTTTCAAGACGTTCCCCCTCACCGATTGTTCAAATTGGCCTTAGTCAGCAGGGAGAAGGTTTTTATTCAAGCCTCTTCGTGGTCCCGAAGCCGGACGGCTCAGTCAGACCAATCTTAAATCTGAAATCCCTCAATTTCTTCCTAAAGAAATTCAATTTCAAGATGGAATTTCTCAGGGCAGTGATCTCCAGTCCGGAGGACGGAGATTTCATGGTTTTGGTAGACATAAAGGATGCCTACTTACATGTTCCCATTTAGCCACTGCCTCAAGCTACCTAAGGTTTGCAATTCAGGATTGTCATTACCAATTTCAGACATTGCCATTTGGTCTGTCCACGGCTCCGAGGATTTTCACCAGGGTGATGGCGGAAATTATGGTTCTCCTTCGCAAGCAAGGAGTCACAATTATCCCATACTTGGATGATCTCCTAATAAAGGCGAGATCCAGGGACCAGTTGGTGCAAAACATTGCACTCTCCCTGACAGTTCTTCAACAACATGGTTGGCTCCTAAACTTGCCAAAATCGCAGTTGGTCCCAATGACGCGGTTGTTGTTTTTGGGAGTCATACTGTTAGGCGCCGGGGTCCGCTTGATGGTCTGCGCGGCCCGGCGCCTAGCAACTAGAGACGCCGTGCACGTACAGCCGCCGGCTCCCTAGCAACGCTAGACACCGGGCGCGCTGAGCCGCATGGACCATAGCAACGGGGACGCCACTGGCGGACCGCGTTCCCCGTTGCTAGGCTTTAGGAAATTAAGATATTCACCTGCTCTCTGGCCGTGCAGCAAGGCAGCTGCACGGCATTTATTCTAATCAGCCTTTAGCAGCTGATTGGAGGACTCCTTGTTAAATACACTCCCAGGGCTTCTCACAGACGCCGGTAATAGCTTCCTGCATGCTGCCTTTGTTTGCTGAGAGTCTGTTTCCAGTCCTGCTGTATCCGGTCATTCCAGTCCGCAGAAGTCCGGTATTCGGGAGTTGTCATCTCATCCCAAGAGGTCGTTTGGTTCCCTGGAGTCCTGACTGATCACCGTTTTATATCCAGTGGTGTTCGTGAGTTGCGGCTCTGCCGTGTGTTGCGGCTCAGCCGCTTTACCTTTTATATTTTGTGTTTGGAGCATTTGCGGAGGGTTCCGCTTCCACAAGTCCTCTCTGGTACTTGGCGGTGCCGGGTAGGAGAATTGGACAAGTGGATATTTTGGTTGTCCTTTTTCCTGGCGGTTTCTCCGCACATATTATAGTTTTGAGTTTGCTTAGCCCCTGGCCTGGTTGTTTAGTTAGAGGGCCTCTTGTTATCACCCTGTCTCGGGTTTCCCTTTGTCTCTCATTAAGACCGGGGGGCATCGAAGTTGGGCAGACATAATCCGCCCTTCAAACGCGGCTGCCAAGGGCTCAAGAAACCATAGTCTCGCAGGGGATTTCTGACATCACGGGTGAGACAACAGAGTTAGGGCGCCAGGGGCTATTTTCCTGTCCTGCTCCCTTCCCCAGCATTCCGTTCCAGTGCTCCAGTCCTTGCCATAAGATCTTCTCTGACCAGAGTGCTGGAATCATAACATTATTACCGGCCATACCAAAACTTAAAATTAAACGGGTTTTAATTTTTTCTCATTCAGTTTTGTGAGAGTTTATCGGCCTCATGAATCCAACAGGTTTAGGGCCAAATCCTGGTCAGCTCTTAGTCAGCCAGATTCAAGAACTTACTCAGATGGTTCAGGATCTTTCTCTTCGGGTGAAGTCGCAGGAAGATCTTTTGCGAGCTTCCCCAAGGGTAGTCCCTGAACCAAAGATGCATTTGCCTGACCATTTTTCTGGTGATAGAAAAGAGTTTTTTAATTTTAAAGAATCCTGTAAACTTTATTTTCGTTTAAGACCGACTTCCTCGGGTACTGAATCTCAGCGGGTCGGGTTTATTATTTCTTTGCTCCAGGGGGATCCTCAGACCTGGGCATTTGGTTTAAGAGCAGAGGATCCGGCATTGTTGTCAGTTGACGCTTTTTTTGAGTCTTTAGGGCTCTTGTATGATGACCCTGATAGAGAGGCGTCCGCTGAAAGTCAGTTGCGCGCTCTCAGACAGGGTAGAAATCCTGCAGAGGTTTATTGTACGGAGTTTCGCCGTTGGTCGAACGACTGTGGCTGGAATGACCCAGCCCTGCGCAGTCAGTTTCGCCTCGGCTTATCAGAGTCTATAAAAGACAGTCTCCTTCAGTACCCCGCTCCTGAGACTCTCGATAAACTCATGGAGCTTTCTATTAAGATTGATCGTCGTCTCAGAGAGCGGAGGGCTGAAAAAGGAGCACCTGTAAGGTCAAGTCCGTGTGTATATTCCATTCCTGAAGACGTAGAGGAGACCATGCAGATGGGTCTCTCCCGGCTGTCTCCTGAAGAAAGAGCCAGAAGGCAAAATTCTGGTCTTTGTCTGTACTGTGGGGGTAAGGGACATTTTGCTCGTAATTGTCCGAACAAGTCGGGAAACGCTTTGACCAGGTGAATTGTGAGGGGGTTCACCTAGGTCTGCAGCTTATCTCCTCGAATAACTCCCTTTTAGTCCCAGTTAAAGTTTCCTTTGGCAGCCTCAGTTCTTCGGTGTCGGCTTTTGTTGACAGTGGAGCTGCAGGAAACTTTATGGATTTAACTTGGGCTAAGGCCTTAGGCATTCCTCAGTTACCTTTGGGTAGGTGTGTCACCATGCATGGCTTAGATGGGAGTCCGCTGTCTAATGGGATTATTTCTCTCCGTACACCCCCTGTACTACTTACAGTAGGAGCTCTACATTCCGAGAAAATCGAGTTCTTTCTTACACATTGCCCAGCAGTTCCAGTTGTTCTGGGTCACCCTTGGCTGGCCTTTCATAATCCCACCATTGATTGGCGGTCGGGGGAAATTTCACATTGGGGTACTTTTTGTGATAAGGAATGTATCACGTTTCCAGTCAGAGTAGCAGCTATCATTCCAGAACTCATTCCGGTGGAATACCAGGAGTTTGCTGATGTTTTCTCCAAAGGCAATGCGGACATTCTGCCTCCCCATCGGCCTTATGATTGTGCTATTGAGTTAATTCCTGGTGCCGCATTGCCAAAGGGAAGATTATATGCATTATCCGGGCCAGAAACTGCGGCTATGAATGATTATGTAAAGGAGAGCCTTGAGAAAGGATTTATTAGACCATCAAAATCTCCTTTAAGTGCAGGCTTCTTCTTTGTGGAGAAAAAGGATGGCTCGCTTAGACCTTGCATTGATTTTAGAGCCCTGAATAAGATCTCAGTTAAAAACACCTATCCTTTGCCGTTGATTTCTGTACTCTTTGATCAGTTACGTTCTGCTGTGATTTTTTCTAAAATTGACCTTAGAGGAGCGTACAACCTCATCCGAATTAAATCTGGAGATGAGTGGAAAACGGCCTTCAGTACTCAGTCGGGTCACTACGAATACCTGGTGATGCCGTTCGGCCTGTCCAATGCTCCGGCAGTTTTTCAAGACCTCATTAACGATGTGCTCCGTGACTTCCTAGGGAAATTCGTGGTCGTTTACTTAGACGACATCCTGATTTTTTCTAAATCAATGGAACAACATGTTAACCAGGTGCGTCTGGTTCTTCAAAAGTTATGTGAGAATCATTTATATGCCAAGCTGGAGAAGTGTGAGTTTCATGTCACGGAAGTATCTTTTTTAGGGTACATAATTTCCCCTCAGGGATTTTCCATGGAACCAAAGAAACTCCAGGCCATCCTTAGTTGGGCGCAACCCACCAATTTAAAAGCAATTCAGCGTTTTTTAGGGTTTGCGAATTATTATAGGAGATTCATTCATTCTTTTTCTGACCTGGTTGCTCCCATTGTAGCTCTGACAAAGAAAGGAGCGGATCCTACCAACTGGTCGCGTGAAGCTGAGTTGTCCTTCCGGGCCTTGAAACAAGCCTTTGTCTCGGCTCCAGTCCTCAGACATCCTAATCCGGAATTGCCCTTTGTGGCGGAGGTTGATGCCTCGGAGGTTGGAGTGGGGGCTATCCTTTCTCAAAAGGATCCGGAGTCTCTGGAGTTACATCCTTGTGCCTTTATGTCCAGGAAATTCTCCTCCGCTGAATCCAACTATGACGTTGGTAATCGGGAGTTACTGGCGGTAAAATGGGCTTTCGAGGAGTGGAGGCATTGGCTGGAGGGAGCAAAACATACTATTTCGGTATTGACTGACCATAAGAACCGGCAATACATTGAATCGGCTAAGCGGCTTAATGCCCGGCAGGCACGTTGGGCATTATTTTTTACGCGTTTCAAATTTATAATCACTTTCAGGCCTGGTTCCAAGAATACTAAGGCTGATGCCCTGTCACATAGCTTTCTTCCGGTTCACAATAACAATCCTGTTACCCCCATACTTCCATCTTCGGTCATCTGGGCGGGCCTCACACAAGATTTATTTACCCAGTTAAAACAGCTTCAACACCAAGCTCCTAGAATTACTCCTGCTGGTCGTCTTTACGTCCCTGAGTTTTTGAGAGTTACTGTTTTAACGGAATTCCATGATAACAAAGTTTCAGGGCATCCAGGAGTCTCTAAGACATTGGAGTTAGTCTCTCGCTCAGTATGGTGGCCTGGTCTTTCTAAAGACGTCAAGGAATTTGTTTATTCATGTCAGGTTTGTGCACAGCATAAAGTTCCCCGTTCCTTGCCCATCGGGCAACTTATGCCCTTAAATGTTCCTCTCAGGCCGTGGTCTCGTATTTCATGGATTTTGTGGTTGACCTTCCCCTTTCAGCCGGATTCCGAGTCATATGGGTGGTAGTGGAACGTTTTAGTAAAATGGCTCATTTTATTGCTCTTCCCCGATTGCCTTCTGCCCAAGGGTTGGCAGTTTTGTTTCTCCGCCATGTATTCAGGCTTCATGGGTTGCCTACTGATATTGTTTCTGATCGGGGTCCACAATTCATCGCACAATTCTGGAAATGTTTTTGTGCCTCATTGAAGATGAAATTGTCGTTAACATCCGGTTACCACCCACAATCCAACGGGCAAACCGAACGAGTTAACCAATCATTGAAACAATATTTGCGCTTGTATTCAGCCAAACTCCAGAATGATTGGTCCGAGTTTCTTCCGTTGGCTGAATTTGCTTACAATAATTCTTGTCATTCCTCCACTAAAGAGTCTCCATTCTTTTCAGTTTTTGGTTTTCACCCCAGAGCTAATTCTTTTTTTCATCATTCCTCAGTCTCCTCGCTTACCTTAACCTCCCATCTCAGAGCCATTTGGAAAAAGGTGCACCTTGCTCTCAGAAAAGCGGCCTTTCGAGAGAAGAAATTTTCTGACAGGCTCCGACGTCCTTGCACTTTTAAGGTGGGAGATAGGGTGTGGTTGTCGACTCGCAACATCAGGCTTCGACAATCCTCAGCTAGACTGGGACCCAAATTTATTGGGCCATTTCTTATTATTAAAAGAGTCAACCCAGTTGCCTTTCGGTTACGTTTACCAAGATCTCTCAGGATTGGAAATACGTTTCATTGTTCCCTGTTGAAACAATACGTTTCTTCCAGTAGATTTCCTCGGAAGATCTCTCAGGGTAGATCTCCAGTGGATGTACAGGGACAACAGGAGTTCTTGGTAGAGAAGGTTCTCGATTCCAAATTGTCCCGGGATCGGCTGTATTTTCTGGTTCACTGGAAAGGCTATGGTCCGGAGGAAAGGTCTTGGGTCCTGGATAAGGATCTTCATGCCCCGAGGCTCAAGAGGGCATTTTTTTGGGAATTTCCTCAGAAACCTGGCTTTAGGGGTTCCTTGACCCCTCCTCAAGAGGGGGTACTGTTAGGCGCCGGGGTCCGCTTGATGGTCTGCGCGGCCCGGCGCCTAGCAACTAGAGATGCTGTGCACGTACAGCCGCCGGCTCCCTAGCAATGCTAGACGCCGGGCGCGCTGAGCCGCACGGACCATAGCAACGGGGACGCCACTGGCGGACCGCGTTCCCCGTTGCTAGGCTTTAGGAAATTAAGATATTCACCTGCTCTCTGGCCGTGCAGCAAGGCAGCTGCACGGCATTTATTCTAATCAGCCATTAGCAGCTGATTGGAGGACTCCTTGTTAAATACACTCCCAGGGCTTCTCACAGATGCCGGTAATAGCTTCCTGCATGCTGCCTTTGTTTGCTGAGAGTCTGTTTCCAGTCCTGCTGTATCCGGTCATTCCAGTCCGCAGAAGTCCGGTATTCGGGAGTTGTCATCTCATCCCAAGAGGTCGTTTGGTTCCCTGGAGTCCTGACTGATCACCGTTTTATATCCAGTGGTGTTCGTGAGTTGCGGCTCTGCCGTGTGTTGCGGCTCAGCCGCTTTACCTTTTATATTTTGTGTTTGGAGCATTTGCGGAGGGTTCCGCTTCCACAAGTCCTCTCTGGTACTCGGCGGTGCCAGGTAGGAGAATTGGACAAGTGGATATTTTGGTTGTCCTTTTTCCTGGCGGTTTCTCCGCACATATTATAGTTTTGAGTTTGCTTATCCCCTGGCCAGGTTGTTTAGTTAGAGGGCCTCTTGTTATCACCCTGTCTCGGGTTTCCCTTTGTCTCTCATTAAGACCGGGGGGCATCGAAGTTGGGCAGACATAATCCGCCCTTCAAACGCGGCTGCCAAGGGCTCAAGAAACCATAGTCTCGCAGGGGATTTCTGACAACACGGGTGAGACAACAGAGTTAGGGCGCCAGGGGCTATTTTCCTGTCCTGCTCCCTTCCCCAGCATTCCGTTCCAGTGCTCCGGTCCTTGCCATAAGATCTTCTCTGACCAGAGTGCTGGAATTATAACACATACTGGACACAGAAGAGGTTTTCTTCCAGTGGAAAGGCTATGGAGATCCAGAGTCTGGTCAAACAAATTCTGAAACCAGCAAGAGTGTTAATCCATCAATGCATTCAGTTGCTGGGGAAGATTGTTGTGGCCTACGAGGCCATTCAGTTTGGCAGGTTCCATGCCAGAGTGTTCCAGTGGGACCTGTTGGACAATTGGTCCGGATCCCACCTACACATGCACCGGAGGATAATCCTGTCTTCCAAGACCAGAATCTCACTCCATTGGTGGCTGCACAGTTCTCACCTCCTAGAGGGGCGATGGTACGGGATCCAGGACTGAATCCTAGGGACCACTGATGCAACCCTCCGAGGCTGGGGAGCAGTCACACAGGGGGAAAACGTCCAAGGAAGATGGTCAAGTCAGGAAAGTTGTCTCCACATAAATGTTCTGGAGTTAAGGGCCATTTAATAACTGCAGACACAGTACTCACTGGGACGGGTGCCCAGCATCCTCAACAGACTAAGAGAAAAGGATTTACCGGTAGGTATTAAAATCCTAGTTTCTCTAACGTCCTAGAGGATGCTGGGGACTCCGTAAGGACCATGGGGATAGACGGGCTCCACAGAGTTCATGATCTTCACTGAGGTAGCGCACAGCACTGCAGCTGTGCGCCATTGCTCCCATACACCTCACATACTCCGGTCACTGTAAGGGTGCAGGGCGCAGGGGGGGCGCCCTGGGCAGCAATATAAACCTCTTTTTGGCAAAAATATAACATATATACAGCTGGGCACTGTATATATGTATGAGCCCCCACCAATTTTACAGTTTAAGCGGGACAGAAGCCCGCCGCCGAGGGGGCGGGGCTTCTCCCTCAGCACTCACCAGCGCCATTTTTTCTCCACAGCACCGCTGAGAGGAAGCTCCCCGGACTCTCCCCTGCTTATACCACGGTAGAGAAGAGGGTTGAAAAGAGAGGGGGGGCACATAATTCGGCGCAAATTACATACAGCAGCGCTACTGGACAAACATTAAGTTACTGTGTTATTCCTGGGTTATATAGCGCTGGGGAGTGTGCTGGCATACTCTCTCTCTGTCTCTCCAAAGGGCCTTGTGGGGAAACTGTCTTCAGAAAAAGTATTCCCTGTGTGTGTGGTGTGTCGGTACACGTGTGTCGACATGTCTGAGGAAGAAGGCTATATTAGAGAGGAGCGGGAGCAAATGAATGTGGTGTCTCCGCTGACACCTGATTGGATGGATATGTGGAATGTTTTAAATGCTAGTGTAAACTCATTGTACAAAAGATTAGACAAGGCTGAAGCTTTGGGACAGTCAGGGACTCAACCCATGCCTGATCCTATGTTGCAGGGACTGTCAGGGTCTCATAAGCGCCCACTATCCCAGATTGTTGACACAGATACCGACACGGATTCTGACTCCAGTGTCGATTACGATGATGCAAAGTTACAGCCAAAATTGGCAAAATCCATTCGATATATGATTATGGCAATAAAAGATGTTTTGCACATCACAGAGGAACCCCCTGTCCCTGACAAGAGGGTACATATGTACAAGGGAAAGAAGCCTGAGGTAACCTTTGAGGGGGTCACACGAGCTGAACGAGTTATGTGAAAAAGCTTGGGAATCTCCAGATAAAAGACTGCAGATTTCCAAAAGGATTCTTATGGCGTATCCTTTTCCATCAACGGATAGGTTACGATGGAAATCCTCCCGTAGGATGGACAAAGCATTAACACGCACAGCTACAGTTGGAAAATCAAATTTTTTACCTTATGTTCCCTCACAGCATAAGAAACAGCATTATCAAATGCAGTCCTTTCGGTCACAAAGAAACAAGAAAGTGCGAGGTGCGTCCTTTCTTGCCAGAGGTAGGGGCAGAGGAATAAAGCTGCACAACACAGCTAGTTCCCAGGAACAGAAGTCCTCCCCGGCCTCTACAAAATCTACCTCATGACGCTGGGGCTCCACTGGCAGAGTCCGGCCCATGTGATGTCATGCAGCTGCTCTGACCACGCCTCCTGTTTCTCCGTTGCCGACCCCATTTTGAAACCGTGCCCCCGCACCGCTCCATCTCCGACTTGGAAATGGAGTGTTGTTGACCCCCCTCCCCCCCCCCCTTCACCGATTCACAGGCAGAGGTGATCGCATTATCTGCGGGGTGCCCCAGAAAATGCAGGCGGATGCGTATGCTCTTAGCAGTTTTTGCAGTTGGATTGCGATCCAACCTGAATCAGGCCCCATTACCTATCACAATGCACTGCGGGTAGTACAAAATGGGGTTAATATAGGAGAAAAAACCCCAGAGCTGTGCTCCTTAACTGTCCCTGGTGGCTAGTGGAGCGGCTGCCCAGTAATCAGTGTCCACGCCAGTGCGCACACGGCCCGCCCCCATCAGCGGCCTCGTGATCCCGGAGGGCGGTGTGTGTGTGACTGACCTTAGGAAGAAACCGGAGCCTCCGCTGCAGTGACCCAGCAACCGGGGCACGGGAGTATACTGCGCCACTGGGAGTGATGGAGCTGCAGTAAAGAGGTCTATTAGACCTAGCCTGCTGCAGCCCTTATAGATTCTTATAAAAAAAGTTCTTCTTTTCTTGCCAAAATTAATAGCTAAGAATAGGCTGCCTGAGGCAGCCCCCTGTTAAGTGGCCTGCTACTGAAGGCACCAACTACAAACTGAGCTCCCTGTTCATGGAAGCGAGGTTATAGAGGAGGGGGCGCTGAGCATCTTGGGAACAGTCAAAAGCTTTATGCCTGTTGGTGCCTCAGATCAAGATCCTACTCTGGTGTACATATACAATGTGAATCCTTGTGGAGTCCAGTGTACCCCACAGAAGAAATGAATGCGTCACACCCATTGGCAGCAACATTAGAATAGATGCTGATGGGCACAATTGAGAAAGGAAGGGGGGGAAACATTTGAATCCAGCACATATATGTAATTTGAATATGTAATTTGTACCTTCCTACTTTAAAATGTAATGGATGAACCTCACCCTGTGAGAACTATCTTCATGATCAAGAGATCTCATATGCAAGATAAGTATGTGTTGGGATAGGGCTGTGGAGGGCGGCTGCTCGGGCACACCCCTGTCAAGTTAAGGAGATTCAACTGAGGAAGCACAAGGGAACTCTCATCTGGGAACAACAACTGCAGGGAGAACACATTTTCAGACGAATGTGGGAGGGCAGAAGGCTGCCTAATACTGAAGCACCCCCAAACAACAAACCAAATGCAACAACTACTGCAAGCATTCCTGGGGGAAGGCCTGAAGCAGATGGATTTGCATATAGTGATGTCATCCAAGCAGTGGGCATAGTTGGCTGCAACCCTCGTCTGCATATGAAAAGAGAAAAGGGTCACGCAGGGCATGGCGGCCTTTGTGGGGTTGCGCTTAGATGACCCCTAAATCGCTTTATACACCCCCACCCCCCATCAGTGTGGGCTCATGTTGGCCATGCCCCAGCCCCTGAAGCATTCAAGCTGATTTCTTGCAGCAGCTGGACCCAGAAACAGCTCCAGAGTTGCTCTACAAGACAAGTAAAAGGGTGTGAGCCCTGCAGCACCACCTGTAGTTTGCATACACACATATATAGGACAGCATCTCTTATATGCCCCAGGGTCAATAAAATAGTATCTTTATCTAGGGTATCCATCCCCTCAGATAAGGTATCCGTCCATGCCGCTACAGCACTACACACCCAGGCCGACGCAATTGCCGGTCTGAGTAAGGTACCTGAATGTGTATAAATGGACTTCAGGGTAATCTCCTGTTTGCGGTCAGCAGACTCTTTGAGGGTAGCCGTATACTGGGACGGGAGGGCTACCTTCTTGGATAAGCGTGTTAATGCTTTGTCCACCCTAGGGGAGGATTCCCATCGTAACCTATCCATTGATGGGAAAGGATACGCCATAAGAATCCTTTTGGAAATCTGCAGTCTTTTATCTGGAGATTCCCAAGCTTTTTCACATAACTCGTTCAGCTCGTGTGACCCCCTCAAAGGTTACCTCAGGCTTTTTCACCTTGTACATATGTACCCTCTTGTCAGGGACAGGGGGTTCCTCTCTGATGTGCAAAACATCTTTTATTGCCATAATCATATATCGAATGGATTTTGCCAATTTTGGCTGTAACTTTGCATCATCGTAATCGACACTGGAGTCAGAATCCGTGTCTGTATCTGTGTCAACAATCTGGGATAGTGGGCGCTTATGAGACCCTGACAGTCCCTGCAACATAGGATCAGGCATGGGTTGAGACCCTGACTGTCCCAAAGCTTCAGCCTTGTCTAATCTTTTGTGCAATGAGTTTACACTAGCATTTAAAACATTCCACATATCCATCCAATCAGCTGTCGGCGGAGACACCACATTCATTTGCTCCTGCTCCTCTCTAATATAGCCTTCTTCCTCAGACATGTCGACACACGTGTACCGACACACCACACAACAGGGAATGCTTTTTCTGAAGACAGTTTCCCCACAAGGCCCTTTGGAGAGACAGAGAGAGAGTATGCCAGCACACACCATAGCGCTATATAACCCAGGAATACACAGTAACTTAATGTTTGCCCAGTAGTACTGCTGTATGTAATTTGCGCCAAATTATGTGCCCCCCCCCCCCTCTTTTCAACTCTCTTGTCTACCGTGGTATAAGCAGGGGAGAGTCCGGGGAGCTTCCTCTCAGCGGTGCTGTGAAGAAAAAATGGCGCTGGTGAGTGCTGAGGGAGAAGCCCCGCACCCTCGGCGGCAGGCTTCTGTCCCGCTTAAACTGTAAAATTGGCGGGGGCTCATACATATATACAGTGCCCCGCTGTATATGTGTTATATTTTTGCCAAAAAGAGGTTTATATTGCTGCCCAGGGTGCCCCCCCCCCCTGCGCCCTGCACCCTTACAGTGACCGGAGTGTGTGAGGTGTATGGGAGCAATGGCGCACAGCTGCAGTGCTGTGCGTTACTTCAGTGAAGATCATGAAGTCTTCTGCCGCCTCTGAAGTCTTCTTTTCTTCTCATACTCACCCGGCTTCTATCTTCCGGCTCTGCAAGGGGGACGGAGGCGCGGCTCTGGGACGGACGGCGAGGGTGAGATCATGCGTACCAATCCCTCTGGAGCTAATGGTGTCCAGTAGCCTAAGAAGCAGGACCTTGCAACTCAGAGAGTAGGGCTGCTTCTCTCCCCTCAGTCCCTCGATGAGGGAGTCTGTTGCCAGCAGTGCTCCCTGAAAATTAAAAACCTAACAAAATACTTTCTGTCAGAAAGCTCAGGAGAGCTCCTGAAAAGCACCCAGTCTCCACCGGGCACAGTATCAAACTGAGGTCTGGAGGAGGGGCATAGAGGGAGGAGCCAGTGCACACCCAGAACTAAAGTCTTTCTTAAAGTACCCATGTCTCCTGCGGAGCCTATCTATCCCCATGGTCCTTACGGAGTCCCCAGCATCCTCTAGGACGTTAGAGAAAATAGGATTTTAATACCTACCGGTAAATCCTTTTCTCTTAGTCCGTAGAGGATGCTGGGCACCCGCCCCAGTGTGTACTGTGTCTGCAGTTATTAAATGGCCCTTAACTCCAGAACATTTATGTGGAGAAAACTTTCCTGACTTGACCATCTTCCTTGGATGTTTTCCCCCTGTGTGACTGCTCCCCAGCCTCGGAGGGTTGCATCCATGGTCCCTAGGATCCAGTCCTGGATCCCGAACCATCGCCCCTCTAGGAGGTGAGAACTGTGCAGCCACCAATGGAGTAAGATTCTGGTCTTGGAAGACAGGATTATCCTCCGGTGCATGTGTAGGTGGGATCCGGACCACTTGTCCAACAGGTCCCACTGGAACACTCTGGCATGGAACCTGCCAAACTGAATGGCCTCGTAGGCCGCAACCATCTTCCCCAGCAACAGAATGCATTGATGGATTAACACTCTTGCTGGTTTCAGAATTTGTTTGACCAGACTCTGGAACTCCATAGCCTTTCCACTGGAAGAAAGCCTCTTCTGTGTCCAGTATGACTCCCAGAAACAACAACCACGTTATTGGGACCAACTGCGATTTTGGCAAGTTTAGGAGCCAACCATGTTGTTGAAGAACTGTCAGGGAGAGTAGATGTTTTGCACCAACTGGTCCCTGGATCTCGCCTTTATCAGGAGATCATCCAAGTACGGCATAATTGTGACTCCTTGCTTGCGAAGGAGAACCATCATTTCCACCATCACCCTGGTGAAAATCCTCGGAGCCGTGGACAGACCAAACGGCAACGTCTGAAATTGGTAATGACAATCCTGAATTGCAAACCTCAGGTAGCTTGATGCAGTGGCTAAACGGGAACATGTAATTAGGCATCCTTATGTCTACCAAAACCATGAAATCTCCTTCCTCCGGACTGGAGATCCCTACCCTGAGAGATTCCATCTTGAAATTGAATTTCTTTAGGTAGAAATTGAGGGATTTCAGATTTAAGATTGGTCTGACTGAGCCGTCCGGCTTCGGGAGCACGAAGAGGCTTGAATAAAAACCTTCTCCCTGCTGACTAAGGCCGATTTGAACAATCGGTGAGGGGGAACGTCTTGAAACCCCAGTTTGTACCCTTGTGACACTATTTGTAAAACCCACGAGTCCAGGTCCAAATTAATCCAGAACTGACTGAAGTGTTTTAGACGTGCCCCCACTGGTGTGGGCTCCTGCAAGAGAGCCCCAGCGTCATGCAGTGGATTTGGCAGAAGCAGAGGACGATCTCTGCTCCTGCGATCTTGAAGAGGCTACAGACCTCTTCCCTCTTCTCCTTCCTCTACCTGCAAAGAAAGGGGAATCTTAACTTCTTGCATATCTATTGGGACAAAATGACTGCGTTAGACAATGATGCGTCTTCATCCGTTGAGAGGGAACATAGGGCAAGAAGGTTGACTTACCTGCGGGAGCTGCCGAGATCAAATTAACTAGGCCGTTGCCAAACAAGGCTTCACCTTCATAGTGAAGAGACTCCCTCTCTTCTTGGAGTCAGCATCAGCATTCCCTTGGTGAATCCACAATGCCCTCCTATCCGAGACTGCCATGAAATTGGCCCGTGAACTCAAGAGTCCTATATCCCTTGCAGTCGTAAGTATGCTGCAGTGTCCTTGATATGATCCAACGTAAGGAGTATCCCATCTCTCCAAGATATCTATATCGGAAGACAAGGTATTCGACCAATTCTTGAATACTACTACTCACCCATGCGCATGTAATGGCAGGTCTAAGTAATGTACCCGTGGTTACATAACTAGAAATAATGTAGCTTCCTGCATACGATCCGCTGGATTTGTGACAGGGCCCCGTGCAGAACAGGGGGTGACTCCCACTTTATTCTGTCCGCAGCAGGAAATGAATAAACAATCTGAAACTTTTTGGGGATTTGAAACCATCTTGTCGAGCTGGCCCAGACTTTCTCAAACAGGGATGGAGGAACGTTACATCAGCTTTCATTATATATCTATATATACATACATATAGACCCCTTTGTCAGGAACAGCAGGGTCCTCAGTGATGTTAATATGTCCTTAATATCCACAATCATGTACTGAATGCTCCTTGCCAATATTGGATCTAATCAGGAAATATTATGGTCGACATAGGAATCAGTATCCGAGTCAGTATCAGTGTGTAGTAACATTTTTGCGGGCCTGAGGGAAAAGAAGCATAGCCATGAACATCACATCTATTCTCTACGTCTGTGTCTGGGACACAGATTTATCCAACCTCACTCTGATATTATTGAAACTTTCACCCAGTCAGTTATTGGTGGTGCCAACAGGGCCACCATCATATGTCTGCATTCCTAATATAGTTTCCTCTTGGGAAAAACATTCAGCCACCGACATGTTGACACACATGTACCAAGTACCCACAGACACATCGGCTTATGGGGGATAGACCTACAGTAAATCTGTCAGAGGGACAGAGAGGATTTTTCAGCTCACAACCCAGCGCCAAAAGTACACAGTCTGGGAAATAATAAACTCTATAGTGATAGACTTGTAACGCTCTATAGATGTGCTGGTGAGGTGAGGAAGAAGCCCCGCCGCTGTAATGGCACGCTTCTGTCCCGCTCAGAAACAAATAATTAATTACGCTGGCGGGGTAAGGACAGTGCCCAGGCACTAATGTCCACTTTTGCCAGCCTTTTGTGAGGAATTTATGCTGCCCAGGGTGCCCCCCCCCCACCCACCCACATGCCCTGCACCCTGCAGTGCCTGTGTTTGTGTGGAAGCATGGCGCACAGCATTCCGCTCGCTGCGTGGTACCTCAGAATGCCGTCACTGGAGAAGAAGTCTTCTGTTCTTCTGCTACTCGCCTGTCTTCTGACTTCTGGCTCTGTAAGGGGGTGATGGCAGGCTACGGGAGTGGGCATCTAGGCGTACCCAGCGATCAGCACCCTCAGGAGCTAATGGTGTCCTGTCAGCCAGAAGCAGAGCCATTGAACTCACTAGAAGTTGGTCATACTTCTCTCCCCTAAGTTCCACGAAGCAGGGAGACTGTTGCCAGCAGCCTCCCTGAAAATAAGAAAAACTAACATAAGTCTTTTCAGAGAAACTCAGTAGAGCTCCCCTGTAGTGCATCCAGTCTCACTGGGCACAATTCTAAAACTGGAGTCTGGAGGAGGGGCATAGAGGGAGGAGACAGTTCACACCCTTTGAAAGTCTTAAAGTGCCCATGTCTCCTGCGGATCCCGTCTATACCCCATGGTTCTTAATGTGATCCCAGCATCCTCTAGGACGTATGAGAAAACAAATAACGCACACACGAGGAGGAGAGAACAAAGGAAGCTATAAGGAGGGGAGGGGAGGGGAGGGGGGGGGGGGAGGTAAGGTAGTAAAGGGATATTGGATAAACTACAACCTTATACATATTCATTAATGTACCAGTAGTTAGAAGTAGAAGAGCTCTAACAGAAACCACAAAGCTTATCTAAAGCCACACCACACTGGATATGCCCAATCTCATTTGATCTTTGAAGCAAAGCAGTATTGGACTTTGTTACTACCAAGCAGTCTCCCATCCATGTATTATCAGATTCTTTAGGTGTTTTTAAACTACCAACACCCTTTTCTTGGTACTGTACATTTAATTTTTACACATATTCTTTTATGTACCAGAAGTTAGAAGTAGAAGAGCTCTAACAGAAACCACGAGCTCATCTACAGCCACAGCACACTGGATTTGCCCAATCTCTCCTGATCATGGAAGCTGAGCAGTGTTGGTCCTGGTTTTAGTACTTGGATGGGAGACCACCAGGAAATACCAGGAGCTGTGTGTATTTTTACAATACCAACACCGTTCTCTTGATGCATTCCATTTTGAAACATTGGGGCAGATCTATTAAGCCTGGTGAACTGATAAAGTGCAAGGTGATAAAGTACAGATGTAGCCACCTTTATCTTGAGTGGCTGCGGCGTTTGTCCCGTTCGACCATACGCAGCGTACTGGGGCGTAGCGAGGCGCGCCTAGTCACAGAGAGGCTATCTAATCGCACGGAGACAGACATTTGACGTTTGGCGTTACCTTTACGTGTAATACCTGCGATCAGCCACCAGATGTCGCTTTTTACAATCACCACTGCGCATGCGTGTGGTCTCCCGTAAAATACAATACTGAAATACATAATAAGGCCTACTTTACTAAGGTGTCTCATTACGCTGCATACAGTAAATACTGTACTCATTACGCTGCATTATTTAATACAGTACTGTATATACGACACCGACGCAAATAGTACAGCATACAGTATATGATCCATCTACAATACTTTATGAATACTGTATGTGAGCGTCCAAGTCCCGCAGACAAAACATACAGTACTGTAAAACCAGTAGTGTACACTGTCGCAAATGGATGTGTGTTACAAGTTCACTATTGCCTCTCAAGATTAGGAATTTTGTACAGTATGTTATCGTCCTAATCCCGTAGCCATTACAGCATAATCAAAACCAACGGATTTATACATTTGTCTGCGGCGAAGTGGTGAAGTGTTTCGCTTCCTATACTCAGAGTCCAGGGTTCGATTCCTTAAGTACGAATGCATGTTAGTTTTTTTCAGACACTTTATTATTTTTTTTATTCACATAAACCAGGGCAAAGCTGCATGAGCGGTTCTATGCGATCGAGTCCGGTGTACCATAATGTGCAGGTTCTATGCAGGTTAAGGTTCTATGCTCCGTACAGTACACATACTGTACAATTCTGTAGCTGGGCAGACTGAATAGAAATGGCTACCACCTATGACTCCTTGCCCCACAGAGGCCCTAGGCTACGGAGCAAGTAATAGTCCAGATTGTACAGACTATGGGGCAATGCTGAAGGAGCGTCACAATCCCCTAGCTCAATTACACTGGGATAAGCGAGGTCTATGCACATTACGGTATACCGAGCTGGATCGCTTAGCAACCTGACAAAATGGCCGCCGACCGTGAACTCCCAGCACGTGGCAGCGCTCGGATATGTAGTGAGATACAGTATGGCATACATTTCACACTCCAGGGGGCAATGCTGAAGGAGCGTCACAATCCCCTAGCTAAAATACACAGTATGCACATTATGGTACACCGGACTCGATCACATACTGTAGCACACTGGCAAAATGGCCGCCGCCCCTGAACCCTTGTGCAGGTTATGGGGCAATGCAGAAGGAGCGTCACAATCCCCTAACCAAAATACACAGGGGAGATAGGGATAAGCTACTGTAGGATTGCATACAGTATTACGGTACACCGGACTCAATCGCATAGCACACTGTCAAAACGACCACTACCCATGAACCCCCACCTCCTGAACCCCCACCTCGTGGCAGGCAGCAGTTGGGTATGGAATGAGAAATGGCATAAGCTGTGCAGGCTACGGGGCGATGCTGAAGGAGCGTCACAATCCCCTAGCCAAAATACACAGAGATAAGCGAGGTCTATGCACATTACAGTACGTTACACCGGGCTCGGTCGCATAGCAAACTGACAAAACACAAGTTTTACAGTACATACAGTAAAGCAGGCCAAAGCTGCAGGAGAGTTTCTACTGTAAAGGTACTATGCACCGTACGGTAATGTACACATACAATTCTATAGCAGGGCAGACTCAATTGAAATGGCTACCGCCTGTGACTCCTAACTCCTAGGAGGCACTCAGCTATGGAGCAAATAACAGCACAGATTTTGCAGGCTACGGGGCAATGCTGAAGGAGCGTCACAATCCCCTAGCTACAATACACAGGGGTGATAGAGATAATCGAGTGGCTGGAGGGGGGTCCCCTTGATTTAAGGGGCCCCCACTCCTCCAGGGTACTCCGGCCAGGTGTGACTAGTTGGGTATTTAATTCCATGGCCGCAGGGACCGGTATAAAAGTGTCCCCCGGCTGTGCATTATCTGTCCAGCTAGTGGAGCCCAGTGCTGATTCAAAAAATATGGGGAACCCCTACGCTTTTTTGTCCCCCTTATTTTTTGCACCAGGACCAGGCGCAGAGCCCGGTGCTGGTTCTAAAAAGATGGGGGATCCCGTGTCCATTTTTTCCGTATTCCTGCCGGAATTCGACCGCAATTGCATATACAGTACTGTACCCCTTAATGTCACTGCTTACAGTATACAGTATTTAGACATGAGCTTGTGTACAGTATCTGTCATGAGGTGCTTTTTTCACTGACACTATAACTTTTTTCTATTGTAATATACTGTACAGAGGCGGCAAACTAGCCAAACGGGAATAATCAGCTTCTGCTGAATAAAATGAGATGCTACAGTACATGCCTATATTCTGTGAGTGACTGCGGCTCTATGAAATTAAATCAGAAAATTTAAATATGAAATGCATTACTAATGTGTGGCATTACTGTACTGTATGTGTATAAGGTGTACTACAATATTTTCTGGTGTAACATAAGGAAAGGGCACTACTGCATGGTCTAATGCAGTGGTTCTCAAACTTGGTCCTCAGGACCCCACACAGTGCATGTTTTGCAGGTAAACCAGCAAGTGCACAGATGTATTCATTACTAACTGACACATTTTAGAAGGTCCATACAGTAGGTGGAGCTAATTTTTTCACTTGTGATTCTGTGAGACCTGCAAAACCTGCACTGTGTGGGGTCCTGAGGACTGAGTTTGAGAACCTGTGGTCTAATGTAAATAAAGATGAATGTGGTGGGGTGTAATGTGAATAAGGGGCATTACTGTTAGGAGTAATGTGGTACTATGATATGATGTCATGAGAATAAGAGACACCACTGCATGATATAATGTGAATAAAGTTGCAGTACTGTGTTGTGTCATTTCATCTTCGGGTATTATTGTGTTACCATGCCCCTTCCCAGCAAGAACATACTGTACACTGTTTTGGGCTGGCACTAAATGTGCACATTGTTCTTATTTAGATTATAGGGGGTAGGAGCGCCAAAATGGGTGATGGTGCTGGGAAAGGGGTGCAGGGTTAGAGGCGGAACTACGTAGCATCTGTGCAAGAGGGCATCAGCCAAAATCTAGCCTAGGGCATCATGTTGGTCAGGTTTGGCTCTGATAATACTGTATACTGTACTCTTACTGTACTTTGCATTCAATACAGATACTGTTTGCACACAGGTTTTACATGAATCATTGGCAATGCTGCAGGAGTGTCTCATTAGGCAATCTAAAATATACCACGACTATGGGTGGGGATACAGTAGGGAAGTTCTGTCACCATAAGCTGTCTGCTGTGTATAGCATATTTCCATCTGAGATGCATTTGTGTGTTTGTAATAAGAAAAAAACATTTTACTGTACATTTAGTGGATACAGTATTTCTCCCCCATAATGATGTATCATACTGTACAGGTACCCTCATGTACTGTACCGTACCATACTGTAAAATTGAATATTTATTGGAAAAACATCAATATTAATGTAAAAAAAAAGTATTACAACATCCGATTCCATGTACTGCACTGATCAAAATGTACAGTACTCTTATTCAGGACTTATAAAACTGAAAATAACTGTTCATACACATCAATAACATTACTACTGTATAATATTCTACATTAGTTTATGCAATAATCAGACAAAGGCAATTTTATAATTTTTTTTAATAATGCACCAATTTAAAATTTTAAACAGAAAATACAGTACAGAACTACATATTTGTGGCTTGACCATTTCTTTCGACTACAACAGGTAATACTTTATACAGGTGATTTATATAATTATTACAATGTTCAGGTGTGAGTACTTCTAGCCAAAATTTCTTTATCCCATCCACCAGTTGCTGTTTTGTTGTTGGCTTTGCAACACTCCTAACGTACCTCTTCAATTGAGCCCACACTAATTCGATTGGGTTCATGTCTGGTGATCTATATAAAAATTAAAAAAAAGCGTATAGAAAAAATTAATTACATTACAGTAAATAGAGAAAATTAAACATACAATATTGTACTGTTTATTAAACAAATTTTTTTTTTACAGTACTAGAGTGCTATCCAAAATTTTACTTGTACACTGTTGAAAGAATACTCACTCTGGTGGTGTGCGTTCCCAATTCATACCTTTCTCTTCCATAAATTTGGCTGAGGCGGAGTGTTTAGGATCATTGTCTTGGAATATCCTATGGTGAGTTGGGTAATATTTATTCACAAATGGCACCATACATTCCTCTACTATTGTTTCTTGGAAAAATTTCTTATCCATGATTCCTACAGAAATCAAAAAATGTTGTTCATTAATAAGCAACTCCTTTTATTGTGCAGTTACACGTACTCTACAGTACAGCATGTATTTTTACAGAACACAGGCACAGAATAAAGTATAGTACTGTACCTTCGAAAAATAATAGGGGACCAGCTCCTAATCGTGATATGCCTCCCCATACATGGACTTTCAATGGATGCTTTGGGCGTGGTTTTAAAGAGATATGGTTACGTTTCCTGAATGACATTCTGGAGAACCGCTCAAGGGCAACAGACGATTCATCTGTGAAAATGACATCATCAAATGTTTCACCACTCTCAATCCATCGCCGTGCCTGTTCCACTCTCTTTTCTTTATTCACATCTCTTATCATTGGAGATATCCTGTGAAGAGCCAAAAATAATGAAATCAGATACAGTTATGAAATTACAGATTTACAGATTACTGTATATACAGTAGACTGTATGTGCAGTATACTGTATTATATACCTACTGTATACATTAAACTGTACATACAGTACATTAAGGTACATACAGAGTAATATATATATACATACTGTACATACACACACACACACACACACACACACACACACACACACACACACACACACAGTATACAGTATGTAATCATCACAATAAGCAGGCAATGCTTCATTGCTGTCTCTGAGTGCCTATACAGTAGGTATCTCTTTTGGGATAGAATATATACAGTATATACACACACACATACTGTATATAGTATAAAGTACACACTCTGTATAATGATTTATGGCATTATTATATCACGTATCAAGGGATTATTAACAGTGCATTTACTGTATGGTTTATACTGCTTTCAGTATTTTACCTTGTTGCGCCAAAGGTCCATCCCATTTTCCGTCGCATCCTTCTGATGCTGGTGGCCGATATGTCCAGGTCATACTTGGAATGGAGAATTCGTTTTATTTGCAGAGCAGTACGCTCATCATCCTCACGAGTTAGTTCCTCCACAATTTGTTGCACTCTCCTACAGTACAATACAGTATGAAAAATATGAATTCATGAACAGCACAATCACAGTTACAATTGATGAAGTTTTTATTTTATTTCAAAAAAATTGTTTATGGTATAAAGCAAGTCATTTAAACATTACAGTAGTGTACGTACCATGTGCATTTTGTAGGAAATACAAATCTGGGCGTTGTTCTCTCGAATGCATGATAGCGCACCGTTTCTAAAGTGACTATAATGCCACTTTCCTTGAGCCATGCATGGATCTCTTTGATGGTTTTATTTTCTTTTTTCATGTTGGCGATTATCTTGCTCATCGTTTTGTTGATAGTTACTGGCATGTTGTCCAACTATAATTCCTGTATGGAGAAAAAACATTTGTGAATACTGTAGTCTAAAATTTACACATCTGAAAATGCATAAGAGTTTTATGATAGAAGTTAATACTGTACATGTTTACTATCCAGTACCTGATGTTCAAATTTAAGTATTGTATACTGTACAGTACTGAAAATACCACTTCAGTGTTATGGACTGCAATTAGTTTCCTGTATGAAACAGATACAGTACAGTAAATAACCCTCCTTGGAAGTGCATGGGCCCTGTGAGACTTACAGTAGTGTACAGCATAAGGGTCGACTGACATGATGTACAAGCATTACATACAGTACATGTCAGTACTGTATGTAAATTCTTCAATTATTGCCTAACAACAATGCTGCTTACTGTATATTAAATACTGTAGGCCTAGAAATGTGCATCTCAATATAGTAGTTAAAAACACAGGGGCCTATGTGGATAAGCGAGTTCTATGCACACTAAAAATGGCCACCGACCGTGAACCCCCAGCACGTGGCAGCGCTCGGATATGTAGTGAGATACAGTATAGCATACATTTCACAGTCCAGGGGGCAATGCTGAAGGAGCGTCACAATCCCCTAGCTCAATTACACCGGGATAAGCGAGGTCTATGCACATTACGGTATACCAAGCTGGATCGCTTAGCAACCTGACAAAATGGCCGCCGACCGTGAACTCCCAGCAGGTGGCAGCGCTCGGATATGTAGTGAGATACAGTATGACATACATTTCACAGTCCAGGGGGCAATGCTGAAGGAGCGTCACAATCCCCTAGCTCAATTACACTGGGATAAGCGAGGTCTATGCACATTACGGTATACCGAGCTGGATCGCTTAGCAACCTGACAAAATGGCCGCCGACCGTGAACTCCCAGCACGTGGCAGCGCTCGGATATGTAGTGAGATACAGTATGGCATACATTTCACACTCCAGGGGGCAATGCTGAAGGAGCGTCACAATCCCCTAGCTCAATTACACTGGGATAAGCGAGGTCTATGCACATTACGGTATACCGAGCTGGATCGCTTAGCAACCTGACAAAATGGCCGCCGACCGTGAACTCCCAGCACGTGGCAGCGCTCGGATATGTAGTGAGATACAGTATGGCATACATTTCACACTCCAGGGGGCAATGCTGAAGGAGCGTCACAATCCCCTAGCTCAATTACACTGGGATAAGCGAGGTCTATGCACATTACGGTATACCGAGCTGGATCGCTTAGCAACCTGACAAAATGGCCGCCGACCGTGAACTCCCAGCACGTGGCAGCGCTCAAATATGGAGTGAGAGATGGTATACATTTTAAAATACACCGGGATAAGTTGTACAGGCCAGGGAGCAATGCACAGGGACATTCATCATTTACGTATATAAATAATTGTAAACCGTAAATGAAAGAATTACCGGTCAAATACTGTATGACGAAACTGTGTCAATGAGCTGGAACACGTGAGCCTAGCAGAAGTTTTCGAAGGCAGAAACAGAGAGCAAATTATCAGGAGATTTCTGAAAGGTCGGAGAAGATCCACACAGCAAGTCTGCTTACGAGGAAACAGCTTTGCAAAGTGGGTAGCGGGGAGGTGACTGAGACGCTCTTTTATTCACATTCACACAAAAGGAATTCTTACCGCTGTGATTGGTGCCAATATAGGCGCATTCATCCTTACACCAATCACAGAGCATACTGTACTTTTGAATGTGAATAAAAGAGCGTCTCAGTCACCGCCCGCTACCCACTTTGCAAAGCTGTTTCCTCGTAGGCAGACTTGCTGTCTGGATCTTCTCCGACCTTTCAGAAATCTCCTGATAATTTGCTCTCTGTTTCTGCCTTCGAAAACTTCTGCTAGGCTCACGTGTTCCAGCTCATTGACACAGTTTCGTCATACAGTATTTGACCGGTAATTCTTTCATTTACGGTTTACAATTATTTATATACGTAAATGATGAATGTCCCTGTGCATTGCTCCCTGGCCTGTACAACTTATCCCGGTGTATTTTAAAATGTATACCATCTCTCACTCCATATTTGAGCGCTGCCACGTGCTGGGAGTTCACGGTCGGCGGCCATTTTGTCAGGTTGCTAAGCGATCCAGCTCGGTATACCGTAATGTGCATAGACCTCGCTTATCCCAGTGTAATTGAGCTAGGGGATTGTGACGCTCCTTCAGCATTGCCCCCTGGAGTGTGAAATGTATGCCATACTGTATCTCACTACATATCCGAGCGCTGCCACGTGCTGGGAGTTCACGGTCGGCGGCCATTTTGTCAGGTTGCTAAGCGATCCAGCTCGGTATACCGTAATGTGCATAGACCTCGCTTATCCCAGTGTAATTGAGCTAGGGGATTGTGACGCTCCTTCAGCATTGCCCCCTGGAGTGTGAAATGTATGCCATACTGTATCTCACTACATATCCGAGCGCTGCCACGTGCTGGGAGTTCACGGTCGGCGGCCATTTTGTCAGGTTGCTAAGCGATCCAGCTCGGTATACCGTAATGTGCATAGACCTCGCTTATCCCAGTGTAATTGAGCTAGGGGATTGTGACGCTCCTTCAGCATTGCCCCCTGGAGTGTGAAATGTATGCCATACTGTATCTCACTACATATCCGAGCGCTGCCACGTGCTGGGAGTTCACGGTCGGCGGCCATTTTGTCAGGTTGCTAAGCGATCCAGCTCGGTATACCGTAATGTGCATAGACCTCGCTTATCCCAGTGTAATTGAGCTAGGGGATTGTGACGCTCCTTCAGCATTGCCCCCTGGAGTGTGAAATGTATGCCATACTGTATCTCACTACATATCCGAGCGCTGCCACGTGCTGGGAGTTCACGGTCGGCGGCCATTTTGTCAGGTTGCTAAGCGATCCAGCTCGGTATACCGTAATGTGCATAGACCTCGCTTATCCCGGTGTAATTGAGCTAGGGGATTGTGACGCTCCTTCAGCATTGCCCCCTGGAGTGTGAAATGTATGCCATACTGTATCTCACTACATATCCGAGCGCTGCCACGTGCTGGGAGTTCACGGTCGGCGGCCATTTTGTCAGGTTGCTAAGCGATCCAGCTCGGTATACCGTAATGTGCATAGACCTCGCCGGTGTAATTGACAGGGCCGTCTTTTCATATGGGCTCAATGGGCTCTTGCCCAAGGGCCCCAGGAGTAAAAGGGACCTAGTCTGATAGCTGAGGGTCCCCTCTTTCCAGGGGTACCAGATTTTTGAAAATCGGCCCTGGGGAACCAGAGATAGCAGGCTTCAAAGCAGTGGTCCCCATCCAAACCTGTTAATTGTTTTTCACAGCCAGATATCTAGGTTTCTTTTTGCCTTAGAGTTTTTCGGAGGGTATACTCCAAAAGCTGTGACTCCCCCCTTTCAGTGGACACTGGCAGCTTGCCTCTACTATGCCCAGAACCAGAGATATCAGCCTTCAAGCAGCTGTTCCCTGCTCCAGCTCCACACTCCTACTGTAATATGCAGTTTTATATTTTTGTCGGTGGATTGCTCTGGCTTCTAAAGTCTGATCCCCAAGTCCCCAGTACGTCCTGACAGGTGTCCCCAGTATCTCCTGACAAGTGTCCCCAGTACCTCCTGACAGGTGGGACTCTAGTTTTTTTTTCCCCCATTAGAGCTAAGAAATCTACAGTATTTCCAGGAACTGGAGATATCTGCAGTAAAGCACGCTGCCCTGACCCCCGGAAAATGATGAATATTAAGCCCACTCCATTATCCATTCCTCCCCTGTGTATTAAACACCCCCTACCACCCTGGAAGTCATGTACCAGGGCCCCTTCATTCAGCACAATGCCCCCTTCTACAGTTTAGTGTTCTCCTTCCTGCCCCATCTGTGCAGTAAAGGAATAATTAGCAGAAATTATTTCTCCAGGTCCTACTGTACATACTGAGCGAAAGATAGAACCCCCCCTATCCCCCGCGGAACATCAAAGCTGCCGCTGATAGCTCCCCCCACCCCTTCCGCTGGTGGGTGGGTAGGGGCCCCAGTGCATTGCTGTGTCCAGGGGCCCACACTGCTGTTAAGATGGCTCTGGTAATTGAGCTAGGGGATTGTGACGCTCCTTCAGCATTGCCCCCTGGACTGTACCATACTGTATCTCACTCCATATCCAAGCGCTGCCACGTGCTGGGAGTTCACGGTCGGCGGCCATTTTGTCAGGTTGCTAAGCGATCCAGCTCGGTATAACGTAATGTACATAGACCTCGCTTATCCCGGTGTACTATGTGCAGTAGTACTGAATGATTGCTATCACTTGTGGTGAAACACCTATCTTATCAAATACAGTAACTACTGTACAGTATAGTTGTTCGCACAGGTGATGGTAATCATACTGTATATTTAAACTGAAGTCCGTAACAGAGCATTCTGTCCCTCCTGCAGAGGTTCATGTTGGGAGGCACAGGGAAAAAAGTATAATACTGTACAGTATTTGCACTTTACTGTTGTGCACTTTATTTAAAAATGTACAGTTGTTTGCTATTTTTAGCATGCTGTGCTTTACATGTTTTCTTATTGTGGTTTTTATATTTTTAGACAAAAGACAAAGAATGCAGACTACCAGATTTTACGGGAGTGCCAAAACCCACCCATCAGTGGCACAGAAACTTGCTGCAGTAGTCCCACAAAAGAAGAAGAAAACTGCCAAGGCGGCTCAGAAAGAAAATGTGGTGAAACCACGAAAAAATGCCAAGGCAAAGAATAATAAGTTGGAGCTGATATGTGGTGTGGCAAATGATGTAATTGTTCCATCTCCTGCAGATCACAGTGTTCAGCCAATGAATCTGGAAATACCGGTGCTAGAGGACGTGACAAACACGCTGCATCAGGAAGCTTCTTTTTTGGACCATGTAGCCACCCCTGGACAAGAAGACATGACACATTCACCACAAAGAAGGTTGCATTTCACAGATGTGAACACCAAAGTGCAGGACTGCCAGTGTACCTGTCCTGTTTTACTAAAGGAGCTACTCAGTAAGGTGACCAATATGGAGTCAGAAGTTGGTGGACAGGTCAATCAGCTGCAGACCGATGTGGCTGGCCTTAAAGAAGGCATAAAGGAACAGATGGTAGAAGCCATGAAGAAAGTCATTGAACAAACGAGGGAAGAATGGCAAGTTGGAGTTTGCCGCACCATAATTGCAACACACCACCAAGCGGTTCAAGTCAGCGGCCTGGACGACCGAGGCCTGGAGGACCGCAGAGGAGGCCTGGAGGACCGCAGAGGAGGCCTGGAGGACCGCAGCGGACTGGACGAAGTCAGCGGCTTGGACGACCGCAGAGGAGGCCTGGAGGACCGCAGAGGAGACCTGGACGACCGCAGAGGAGACCTGGACGACCGTAGAGGAGCCCTGGAGGACCGCAGAGGCCTGGACCACAGCAGCGGACTGGACGAAGTCAGCGGCTTGGACGACCGCAGAGGAGGCCTGGAGGACCGCAGAAGAGACCTGGAGGACCGCAGAGGAAACCTGGACGACCGCAGAGGAAACCTGGAGGACCGCAGAGGAGGCCTGGACGACCGTAGAGGAGGCCTGGACCACAGCAGCGGACTGGACGAAGTCAGCGACTTGGACGACCGCAGAGGAGGCCTGGAGGACCGCAGAAGAGACCTGGAGGACCGCAGAGGAAACCTGGAGGACCATAGAGGAGGCCTGGACGACCGTAGAGGAGGCCTGGACGACCGTAGAGGAGGCCTGGAGGACCGCAGAGGCCTGGACCACAGCAGCGGACTGGACGCAGTCAGCGGCTTGGACGACCGCAGAGGAGGCCTGGAGGACCGCAGAGGAAACCTGGACGACCGCAGAGGAAACCTGGACGACCGCAGAGGAAACCTGGAGGACCGCAGAGGAAACCTGGAGGACCGCAGAGGAAACCTGGAGGACCGCAGAGGAAACCTGGAGGACCGCAGAGGCCTGGACCACAGCAGCGGACTGGACCACAGCAGCGGACTGGACGAAGTCAGCGACTTGGACGACCGCAGAGGAGGCCTGGAGCACCGCAGAAGAGACCTGGAGGACCGCAGAGGAAACCTGGAGGACCGCAGAGGAAACCTGGAGGACCGCAGAGGAGGCCTGGACGACCGTAGAGGAGGCCTGGACGACCGTAGAGGAGCCCTGGAGGACCGCAGAGGCCTGGACCACAGCAGCGGACTGGACGAAGTCAGCGGCTTGGACGACCGCAGAGGAGGCCTGGAGGACCGCAGAAGAGGCCTGGACGACCGCAGAGGAGGCCTGGACGACCGCAGAGGAGGCCTGGACGACCGCAGAGGAGGCCTGGACGACCGCAGAGGAAACCTGGAGGACCGCAGAGGAAACCTGGAGGACCGCAGAGGAAACCTGGAGGACCGCAGAGGCCTGGACCACAGCAGCGGACTGGACCACAGCAGCGGACTGGACGAAGTCAGCGACTTGGACGACCGCAGAGGAGGCCTGGAGGACCGCAGAAGAGACCTGGAGGACCGCAGAGGAAACCTGGAGGACCGCAGAGGAAACCTGGAGGACCGCAGAGGAGGCCTGGACGACCGTAGAGGAGGCCTGGACGACCGTAGAGGAGCCCTGGAGGACCGCAGAGGCCTGGACCACAGCAGCGGACTGGACGAAGTCAGCGGCTTGGACGACCGCAGAGGAGGCCTGGAGGACCGCAGAAGAGGCCTGGACGACCGCAGAGGAGGCCTGGACGACCGCAGAGGAGGCCTGGACGACCGCAGAGGAGGCCTGGAGGACCGCAGAGGAGGCCTGGAGGACCGCAGAGGGCTGGACGACCGCAGCGGGCTGGACGACCGCAGAGGCCTGGATTCAAGTGTGCTGTTGCCAGGAACACCAATGATGACCAGCACACCTGCTCACAGGCCACTTCTCAATACATTCGGAGGCTCTCTGAACAATATTGCCCTGGCTGTCATCTCAACTTCCCTGGACGACCATCTGTACAGAGCTTCAAATGGACATATTCAGAAATATGCATATTCTCTGTTCCAGCACCATGTACAGTACGACAAATACTTGACGTGGGCCAATCGTGTGAACTTTGATGGTTCCAAGGGCAAACTTCCGCTGCCCAAAAATCTGGTACATGACATCATGGCTAGGTGTGAACGCCGCGTGAGGATTGGTGATCCAGAAAAGAGGAAGATAAGGGATACCATAAACGCTGCGCTGAGAACGAAGAGGAAAATGACTTGGAAGCTCCACTATGATGAAACCAGATCATTACCTACCTCCTAGCTTCAGCACATCAGCTTCACACAGCTGAAGCTAAAAAATTGTGTCAATGTACCTGTATGACCTGTACATTTTCTGGGGCTGCATGCACTGTGCTGAATCCACTTGGAGCAGCTCGGTTACTCAAAGGGGAGTGCATGAACTTGGCTCACCACATTCCTGGTAATGTAAGGGCCTGGTACAAGTTGCCCCTTTTATTCCTGTTGATTTTTTGGGCGCTGCTGTATCTATCCAGTAGCAGCCGAGTCCATTGTGCTGTGTCCATCTGGGGCCTTGGGCTGCGTTTCCATCCAGGGGCTGCTGTTGTCAGTCCTCTATTCTGGTGTCCGTATGCGACAGTGTTAAAAAGCAAAAGACAAAAACGAAAAATAATTCAAAAAAGCAAAACCTAAAAATAAAGTACAAAAACCATTACCCCGCACCACCACCACAAAAAAATAAATTATAAAAATGTTAAAGTTGATATTGTTACTGTATTTGTGCTGTTACCTTTTGATTAAAGTACCGTACAGTATGTGTGATGTTGGCTTTCTTATTACAATACAGTATGTGTGATGTTACATGTTCCAAATGATTTTGTCCGTAAATAAAGTGTTTCTTAAAATAAACATGACGTGGTTTCCAATGTTTGTATTCCCAACTTCCTGTACTGTATAAATTAGTACTACTGTATGATGGGAATTCAATTAAGAGTGGTATACTGTATGTAAAACAACTTGGTTAGGCATCTTGCATTTCATATTTTAATAAAAACCACAGGAAACTTCTATTTTTAAAAGTTTATTGAAGAAAAAAAAGGTGTTTTTTTTAAATAAAGTTTGAAAGTTAATTAAAACAAAAAAGTAGTTTGTTCTTCGTTACATTCTTTTCTTGTGTATATAGATATCTGTGGGGGAAAAAAAAAAAAGTATTAAAGTAAAGACACTCATGTTCATTTGTTTTCCAAGAAAATTTGTGGAACCACACAGCCCAGCAATAAGTCATGCTGGGCTGTGTGGTTCCACAAAAGGCATGCGGTCCAAAGTGAAATAGTGGTGTCAGTGGTCAGCACTTTGACACGCTAACATTTGTGGAACCACACAGCCCAGCAATAAGTCATGCTGGGCTGTGTGGTTCCACAAAAGGCATGCGGTCCAAAGTGAAATACTGTAGTGGTGTCAGTGGTCAGCACTTTGACACGCTAACATTTGTGGAACCACACAGCAATGCCTGACACACACAAAATGCCTGACACACACAAAATGCCTGACACACACATGCTGGAGGGAAAACACATGTTTGCCAAACAGTCGACAGCACATGTCGGCCAGATGGCCGACCAAACTTGCTCCAAATCACCCCAAACTGGCCAGAAAGCACCCCAGCACACTCAGGAGGTACACCACAGCTAAATTAGGAGAGAATTTCATTACAAACAGCCAGATCTTGCAGATTATCTGCCAGATAATTGTATGGTGTACAGTATGCCTATCTTATACAGTAGAAAAAGATACTATACAATGGAGTACAATAACAAACATATTTATTAAAAAAAAAAAAAAAAATTAAAATGCTCTTAATAACAAATTAAAAAAGTGGTCCACTAAGAGGTGGACCACCACCCGCAGGAGCTGGATGGCACGCTGCAACTGTTCTGTGGGAAAAAAAGGACAGTATTACAAAACAAATACTGAATACTTTACAGTGTAGTAATGGCAATACAGTACTTTACTCTATATTAGACAATCTTGTTATTTACAATGCACAGTACTGTATTGTCAGTAGAGATGAGCGGGTTCGGTTTCTCTGAATCCGAACCCGCACGAACTTCATGTTTTTTTTCACGGGTCCGAGCGACTCGGATCTTCCCGCCTTGCTCGGTTAACCCGAGCGCGCCCGAACGTCATCATGACGCTGTCGGATTCTCGCGAGGCTCGGATTCTATCGCGAGACTCGGATTCTATATAAGGAGCCGCGCGTCGCCGCCATTTTCACACGTGCATTGAGATTGATAGGGAGAGGACGTGGCTGGCGTCCTCTCCATTTAGATTAGGGTTGAGAGAGAGAGAGAGAGATTGACCTGAGGCTGTGATACTGTAGAAGAGAGTGCAGAGTTTAGTGACTGACGACCACAGTGACCACCAGACAGTAGAGATGAGCGCCTGAAATTTTTCGGGTTTTGTGTTTTGGTTTTGGGTTCGGTTCCGCGGCCGTGTTTTGGGTTCGAACGCGTTTTGGCAAAACCTCACCGAATTATTTTTGTCGGATTCGGGTGTGTTTTGGATTCGGGTGTTTTTTTCAAAAAACCCTAAAAAACAGCTTAAATCATAGAATTTGGGGGTAATTTTGATCCCAAAGTATTATTAACCTCAAAAAACATAATTTACACTCATTTTCAGCCTATTCTGAACACATCACACCTCACAATATTATTGTTAGTCCTAAAATTTGCACCGAGGTCGCTGTGTGAGTAAGATAAGCGACCCTAGTGGCCGACACAAACACCGGGCCCATCTAGGAGTGGCACTGCAGTGTCACGCAGGATGGCCCTTCCAAAAAACCCTCCCCAAACAGCACATGACGCAAAGAAAAAAAGAGGCGCAATGAGGTAGCTGTGTGAGTAAGATTAGCAACCCTAGTGGCCGACACAAACACCGGGCCCATCTAGGAGTGGCACTGCAGTGTCACGCAGGATGGCCCTTCCAAAAAACCCTCCCCAAACAGCACATGACGCAAAGAAAAAAAGAGGCGCAATGAGGTAGCTGACTGTGTGAGTAAGATTAGCGACCCTAGTGGCCGACACAAACACCGGGCACATCTAGGAGTGGCACTGCAGTGTCACGCAGGATGTCCCTTCCAAAAAACCCTCCCCAAACAGCACATGACGCAAAGAAAAAAAGAGGCGCAATGAGGTAGCTGTGTGAGTAAGATTAGCGACCCTAGTGGCCGACACAAACACCGGGCCCATCTAGGAGTGGCACTGCAGTGTCACGCAGGATGTCCCTTCCAAAAAACCCTCCCCAATCAGCACATGATGCAAAGAAAAAGAAAAGAAAAAAGAGGTGCAAGATGGAATTATCCTTGGGCCCTCCCACCCACCCTTATGTTGTATAAACAAAACAGGACATGCACACTTTAACCAACCCATCATTTCAGTGACAGGGTCTGCCACACGACTGTGACTGATATGACGGGTTGGTTTGGACCCCCCCCAAAAAAGAAGCAATTAATCTCTCCTTGCACAAACTGGCTCTACAGAGGCAAGATGTCCACCTCATCTTCACCCTCCGATATATCACCGTGTACATCCCCCTCCTCACAGATTATCAATTCGTCCCCACTGGAATCCACCATCTCAGCTCCCTGTGTACTTTGTGGAGGCAATTGCTGCTGGTCAATGTCTCCGCGGAGGAATTGATTATAATTCATTTTAATGAACATCATCTTCTCCACATTTTCTGGATGTAACCTCGTACGCCGATTGCTGACAAGGTGAGCGGCGGCACTAAACACTCTTTCGGAGTACACACTTGTGGGAGGGCAACTTAGGTAGAATAAAGCCAGTTTGTGCAAGGGCCTCCAAATTGCCTCTTTTTCCTGCCAGTATAAGTACGGACTGTGTGACGTGCCTACTTGGATGCGGTCACTCATATAATCCTCCACCATTCTATCAATGTTGAGAGAATCATATGCAGTGACAGTAGACGACATGTCCGTAATCGTTGTCAGGTCCTTCAGTCCGGACCAGATGTCAGCATCAGCAGTCGCTCCAGACTGCCCTGCATCACCGCCAGCGGGTGGGCTCGGAATTCTGAGCCTTTTCCTCGCACCCCCAGTTGCGGGAGAATGTGAAGGAGGAGATGTTGACAGGTCGCGTTCCGCTTGACTTGACAATTTTGTCACCAGCAGGTCTTTCAACCCCAGCAGACCTGTGTCTGCCGGAAAGAGAGATCCAAGGTAGGCTTTAAATCTAGGATCGAGCACGGTGGCCAAAATGTAGTGCTCTGATTTCAACAGATTGACCACCCGTGAATCCTTGTTAAGCGAATTAAGGGCTGCATCCACAAGTCCCACATGCCTAGCGGAATCGCTCCGTTAGCTCCTTCTTCAATGCCTCCAGCTTCTTCTGCAAAAGCCTGATGAGGGGAATGACCTGACTCAGGCTGGCAGTGTCTGAACTGACTTCACGTGTGGCAAGTTCAAAGGGCATCAGAACCTTGCACAACGTTGAAATCATTCTCCACTGCACTTGAGACAGGTGCATTCCATCTCCTATATCGTGCTCAATTGTATAGGCTTGAATGGCCTTTTGCTGCTCCTCCAACCTCTGAAGCATATAGAGGGTTGAATTCCACCTCGTTACCACTTCTTGCTTCAGATGATGGCAGGGCAGGTTCAGTAGTTTTTGGTGGTGCTCCAGTCTTCTGTACGTGGTGCCTGTACGCCGAAAGTGTCCCGCAATTTTTCTGGCCACCGACAGCATCTCTTGCACGCCCCTGTCGTTTTTTTAAAAATTCTGCACCACCAAATTCAAGGTATGTGCAAAACATGGGACGTGCTGGAATTTGCCCATATTTAATGCACACACAATATTGCTGGCATTGTCCGATGCCACAAATCCACAGGAGAGTCCAATTGGGGTAAGCCATTCCGCGATGATCTTCCTCAGTTGCCGTAAGAGGTTTTCAGCTGTGTGCGTATTCTGGAAAGCGGTGATACAAAGCGTAGCCTGCCTAGGAAAGAGTTGGCGTTTGCGAGATGCTGCTACTGGTGCCGCCGCTGCTGTTCTTGCGGCGGGAGTCCATACATCTACCCAGTGGGCTGTCACAGTCATATAGTCCTGACCCTGCCCTGCTCCACTTGTCCACATGTCCGTGGTTAAGTGGACATTGGGTACAACTGCATTTTTTAGGACACTGGTGAGTCTTTTTCTGACGTCCGTGTACATTCTCGGTATCGCCTGCCTAGAGAAGTGGAACCTAGATGGTATTTGGTAACGGGGGCACACTGCCTCAATAAATTGTCTAGTTCCCTGTGAACTAACGGCGGATACCGGACGCACGTCTAACACCAACATAGTTGTCAAGGACTCAGTTATCCGCTTTGCAGTAGGATGACTGCTGTGATATTTCATCTTCCTCGCAAAGGACTGTTGAACAGTCAATTGCTTACTGGAAGTAGTACAAGTGGGCTTACGACTTCCCCTCTGGGATGACCATCGACTCCCAGCGGCAACAACAGCAGCGCCAGCAGCAGTAGGCGTTACACGCAAGGATGCATCGGAGGAATCCCAGGCAGGAAAGGACTCGTCAGACTTGCCAGTGACATGGCCTGCAGGACTATTGGCATTCCTGGGGAAGGAGGAAATTGACACTGAGGGAGTTGGTGGGGTGGTTTGCGTGAGCTTGGTTACAAGAGGAAGGGATTTACTGGTCAGTGGACTGCTTCCGCTGTCACCCAAAGTTTTTGAACTTGTCACTGACTTATTATGAATGCGCTGCAGGTGACGTATAAGGGAGGATGTTCCGAGGTGGTTAACGTCCTTACCCCTACTTATTACAGCTTGACAAAGGGAACACACGGCTTGACACCTGTTGTCCGCATTTCTGGTGAAATACCTCCACACCGAAGAGCTGATTTTTTTGGTATTTTCACCTGGCATGTCAACGGCCATATTCCTCCCACGGACAACAGGTGTCTCCCCGGGTGCCTGACTTAAACAAACCACCTCACCATCAGAATCCTCCTGGTCAATTTCCTCCCCAGCGCCAGCAACACCCATATCCTCCTCATCCTGGTGTACTTCAACACTGACATCTTCAATCTGACTATCAGGAACTGGACTGCGGGTGCTCCTTCCAGCACTTGCAGGGGGCATGCAAATAGTGGAAGGCGCATGCTCTTCACGTCCAGTGTTGGGAAGGTCAGGCATCGCAAACGACACAATTGGACTCTCCTTGTGGATTTGGGATTTCAAAGAACGCACAGTTCTTTGCGGTGCTTTTGCCAGCTTGAGTCTTTTCAGTTTTCTAGCGAGAGGCTGAGTGCTTCCATCCTCATGTGAAGCTGAACCACTAGCCATGAACATAGGCCAGGGCCTCAGCCGTTCCTTGCCACTCCGTGTGGTAAATGGCATATTGGCAAGTTTACGCTTCTCCTCCGACAATTTTATTTTAGGTTTTGGAGTCCTTTTTTTTCTGATATTTGGTGTTTTGGATTTGACATGCTCTGTACTATGACATTGGGCATCGGCCTTGGCAGACGACGTTGCTGGCATTTCATCGTCTCGGCCATGACTAGTGGCAGCAGCTTCAGCACGAGGTGGAAGTGGATCTTGATCTTTCCCTAATTTTGGAACCTCAACTTTTTTGTTCTCCATATTTTATAGGCAGAACTAAAAGGCACCTCAGGTAAACAATGGAGATGGATGGATTGGATAGTTTACTAGTATACAATTATGGACGGACTGCCACGGTTAGGTGGTATAAAAAAACCACGGTTAGGTGGTATATATTATAATAATAATACAATTATGGATGGACGGACTGCCTGCCGACTGCCGACACAGAGGTAGCCACAGCCGTGAACTACCGCACTGTACACTGGTTGATAAAGAGATAGTAGTATACTCGTAACAACTAGTATGACACTATGACGACGGTATAAAGAATGGAAAAAAAACCACGGTTAGGTGGTATATATTATAATAATAATACAATTATGGATGGACGGACTGCCTGCCGACTGCCGACACAGAGGTAGCCACAGCCGTGAACTACCGCACTGTACACTGGTTGATAAAGAGATAGTAGTATACTCGTAACAACTAGTATGACACTATGACGACGGTATAAAGAATGGAAAAAAAACCACGGTTAGGTGGTATATATTATAATAATAATACAATTATGGATGGACGGACTGCCTGCCGACTGCCGACACAGAGGTAGCCACAGCCGTGAACTACCGCACTGTACACTGGTTGATAAAGAGATAGTAGTATACTCGTAACAACTAGTATGACACTATGACGACGGTATAAAGAATAGAAAAAAAACCACGGTTAGGTGGTATATATTATAATAATAATACAATTATGGATGGACGGACTGCCTGCCGACTGCCGACACAGAGGTAGCCACAGCCGTGAACTACCGCACTGTACACTGGTTGATAAAGAGATAGTAGTATACTCGTAACAACTAGTATGACACTATGACGACGGTATAAAGAATGGAAAAAAAACCACGGTTAGGTGGTATATATTATAATAATAATACAATTATGGATGGACGGACTGCCTGCCGACTGCCGACACAGAGGTAGCCACAGCCGTGAACTACCGCACTGTACACTGGTTGATAAAGAGATAGTAGTATACTCGTAACAACTAGTATGACACTATGACGACGGTATAAAGAATGGAAAAAAAACCACGGTTAGGTGGTATATATTATAATAATAATACAATTATGGATGGACGGACTGCCTGCCGACTGCCGACACAGAGGTAGCCACAGCCGTGAACTACCGCACTGTACACTGGTTGATAAAGAGATAGTAGTATACTCGTAACAACTAGTATGACACTATGACGACGGTATAAAGAATGGAAAAAAAACCACGGTTAGGTGGTATATATTATAATAATAATACAATTATGGATGGACGGACTGCCTGCCGACTGCCGACACAGAGGTAGCCACAGCCGTGAACTACCGCACTGTACACTGGTTGATAAAGAGATAGTAGTATACTCGTAACAACTAGTATGACACTATGACGACGGTATAAAGAATGGAAAAAAAACCACGGTTAGGTGGTATATATTATAATAATAATACAATTATGGATGGACGGACTGCCTGCCGACTGCCGACACAGAGGTAGCCACAGCCGTGAACTACCGCACTGTACACTGGTTGATAAAGAGATAGTAGTATACTCGTAACAACTAGTATGACACTATGACGACGGTATAAAGAATGGAAAAAAAACCACGGTTAGGTGGTATATATTATAATAATAATACAATTATGGATGGACGGACTGCCTGCCGACTGCCGACACAGAGGTAGCCACAGCCGTGAACTACCGCACTGTACACTGGTTGATAAAGAGATAGTAGTATACTCGTAACAACTAGTATGACACTATGACGATGGTATAAAGAATGGAAAAAAACCCACGGTTAGGTGGTATATATTATAATAATAATACAATTATGGATGGACGGACTGCCTGCCGACTGCCGACACAGAGGTAGCCACAGCCGTGAACTACCGCACTGTACACTGGTTGATAAAGAGATAGTAGTATACTCGTAACAACTAGTATGACACTATGACGACGGTATAAAGAATGGAAAAAAAACCACGGTTAGGTGGTATATATTATAATAATAATACAATTATGGATGGACGGACTGCCTGCCGACTGCCGACACAGAGGTAGCCACAGCCGTGAACTACCGCACTGTACACTGGTTGATAAAGAGATAGTAGTATACTCGTAACAACTAGTATGACACTATGACGGTATAAAGAAAGAAAAAAAAATACCACGGTTAGGTGGTTTATATTGTAATACAATTATGGATGGACGGACTGCCTGCCGAGTTCCGACTGCCGACACAGAGGTAGCCACAGCCGTGAACTACCGCACTGTACTGTGTCTGCTGCTAATATAGACTGGTTGATAAAGAGATAGTATACAATACATACAACAATATACTACTATACTGGTGGTCAGGCACTGGTCACCACTAGTCACACTGGCAGTGGCACTCCTGCAGCAAAAGTGTGCACTGTTTAATTTTAAATTAATATAATATTATGTACTCCTGGGGGCTCCTGCTATAACAACCTGCAGTGCTCCCCAGTCTCCCCCACAATTATTATAAGCTTTGCCTTTTATACATTGATGTGCAGCACACTGGGCTGAGCTGAGTGCACACAGACTGAGTCACACTGTGTGACTGGCTGCTGCTGTGTATCGTTTTTTTTTCAGGCAGAGAACGGATATAGCAGAGAACGGATATATATTAAAATAAATAAAAGTTAACTAACAACAACTGCACTGGTCACTGTGGTAAACTCTGTCTGACTCTGCACAATCTCTCTCTCTCTTCTAATCTAATTTCTAATGGAGAGGACGCCAGCCACGTCCTCTCCCTATCAATCTCAATGCACGTGTGAAAATGGCGGCGACGCGCGGCTCCTTATATAGAATCCGAGTCTCGCGAGAATCCGACAGCGTCATGATGACGTTCGGGCGCGCTCGGGTTAACCGAGCAAGGCGGGAGGATCCGAGTCTGCTCGGACCCGTGAAAAAAACATGAAGTTCGTGCGGGTTCGGTTTCAGAGAAACCGAACCCGCTCATCTCTACCAGACAGTGCAGTTGTTTGTTTTAGTTAATATATCCGTTCTCTGCCTGAAAAAAACGATACACACAGTGACTCAGTCACATACCATATCTGTGTGCACTGCTCAGCCCAGTGTGCTGCATCAATGTATATATATATCAGACTGTGCTCAGCTCACACAGCTTATAATTGTGGGGGAGACTGGGGAGCACTGCAGTGCCAGTTATAGGTTATAGCAGGAGCCAGGAGTACATAATATTATATTAAAATTAAACAGTGCACACTTTTGCTGCAGGAGTGCCACTGCCAGTGTGACTAGTGACCAGTGACCTGACCACCAGTATATATAATATTAGTAGTATACTATCTCTTTATCAACCAGTCTATATTAGCAGCAGACACAGTACAGTGCGGTAGTTCACGGCTGTGGCTACCTCTGTGTCGGCACTCGGCAGCCCGTCCATAATTGTATATACCACCTAACCGTGTTTTTTTTTTCTTTCTTTATAGTCATACTAGTTACGAGTATACTATCTCTTTATCAACCAATCTATATTAGCAGCAGACACAGTACAGTGCGGTAGTTCACGGCTGTGGCTACCTCTGTGTCGGCACTCGGCAGCCCGTCCATAATTGTATATACCACCTAACCGTGTTTTTTTTTTCTTTCTTTATACATACATACTAGTTACGAGTATACTATCTCTTTATCAACCAGTCTATATTAGCAGCAGACACAGTACAGTGCGGTAGTTCACGGCTGTGGCTACCTCTGTGTCGGCACTCGGCAGCCCGTCCATAATTGTATATACCACCTAACCGTGGTTTTTTTTTCTTTCTTTATACATACATACTAGTTACGAGTATACTATCTCTTTATCAACCAGTCTATATATTAGCAGCAGACACAGTACAGTGCGGTAGTTCACGGCTGTGGCTACCTCTGTGTCGGCACTCGGCAGCCCGTCCATAATTGTATATACCACCTAACCGTGGTTTTTTTTTCTTTCTTTATAGTCATACTAGTTACGAGTATACTATCTCTTTATCAACCAGTCTATATTAGCAGCAGACACAGTACAGTGCGGTAGTTCACGGCTGTGGCTACCTCTGTGTCGGCACTCCGCAGCCCGTCCATAATTGTATATACCACCTAACCGTGTTTTTTTTTTCTTTCTTTATACATACATACTAGTTACGAGTATACTATCTCTTTATCAACCAGTCTATATTAGCAGCAGACACAGTACAGTGCGGTAGTTCACGGCTGTGGCTACCTCTGTGTCGGCACTCGGCAGCCCGTCCATAATTGTATATACCACCTAACCGTGTTTTTTTTTTCTTTCTTTATACATACATACTAGTTACGAGTATACTATCTCTTTATCAACCAGTCTATATTAGCAGCAGACACAGTACAGTGCGGTAGTTCACGGCTGTGGCTACCTCTGTGTCGGCACTCGGCAGCCCGTCCATAATTGTATATACCACCTAACCGTGGTTTTTTTTTCTTTCTTTATACATACATACTAGTTACGAGTATACTATCTCTTTATCAACCAGTCTATATATTAGCAGCAGACACAGTACAGTGCGGTAGTTCACGGCTGTGGCTACCTCTGTGTCGGCACTCGGCAGCCCGTCCATAATTGTATATACCACCTAACCGTGGTTTTTTTTTTCTTTCTTTATAGTCATACTAGTTACGAGTATACTATCTCTTTATCAACCAGTCTATATTAGCAGCAGACACAGTACAGTGCGGTAGTTCACGGCTGTGGCTACCTCTGTGTCGGCACTCGGCAGCCCGTCCATAATTGTATATACCACCTAACCGTGGTTTTTTTTTCTTTCTTTATACATACATACTAGTTACGAGTATACTATCTCTTTATCAACCAGTCTATATTAGCAGCAGACACAGTACAGTGCGGTAGTTCACGGCTGTGGCTACCTCTGTGTCGGCACTCGGCAGCCCGTCCATAATTGTATATACCACCTAACCGTGGTTTTTTTTTCTTTCTTTATACATACATACTAGTTACGAGTATACTATCTCTTTATCAACCAGTCTATATATTAGCAGCAGACACAGTACAGTGCGGTAGTTCACGGCTGTGGCTACCTCTGTGTCGGCACTCGGCAGCTCGTCCATAATTGTATATACCACCTAACCGTGGTTTTTTTTTCTTTCTTTATACATACATACTAGTTACGAGTATACTATCTCTTTATCAACCAGTCTATATATTAGCAGCAGACACAGTACAGTGCGGTAGTTCACGGCTGTGGCTACCTCTGTGTCGGCACTCGGCAGCCCGTCCATAATTGTATATACCACCTAACCGTGGTTTTTTTTTCTTTCTTTATAGTCATACTAGTTACGAGTATACTATCTCTTTATCAACCAGTCTATATTAGCAGCAGACACAGTACAGTGCGGTAGTTCACGGCTGTGGCTACCTCTGTGTCGGCACTCGGCAGCCCGTCCATAATTGTATATACCACCTAACCGTGGTTTTTTTTCCTTTCTTTATACATACATACTAGTTACGAGTATACTATCTCTTTATCAACCAGTCTATATTAGCAGCAGACACAGTACAGTGCGGTAGTTCACGGCTGTGGCTACCTCTGTGTCGGCACTCGGCAGCCCGTCCATAATTGTATATACCACCTAACCGTGGTTTTTTTTTCTTTCTTTATACATACATACTAGTTACGAGTATACTATCTCTTTATCAACCAGTCTATATTAGCAGCAGACACAGTACAGTGCGGTAGTTCACGGCTGTGGCTACCTCTGTGTCGGCACTCGGCAGCCCGTCCATAATTGTATATACCACCTAACCGTGGTTTTTTTTTCTTTCTTTATACATACATACTAGTTACGAGTATACTATCTCTTTATCAACCAGTCTATATATTAGCAGCAGACACAGTACAGTGCGGTAGTTCACGGCTGTGGCTACCTCTGTGTCGGCACTCGGCAGCCCGTCCATAATTGTATATACCACCTAACCGTGTTTTTTTTTTCTTTCTTTATACATACATACTAGTTACGAGTATACTATCTCTTTATCAACCAGTCTATATATTAGCAGCAGACACAGTACAGTGCGGTAGTTCACGGCTGTGGCTACCTCTGTGTCGGCACTCGGCAGCCCGTCCATAATTGTATACTAGTATCCAATCCATCCATCTCCATTGTTTACCTGAGGTGCCTTTTAGTTGTGCCTATTAAAATATGGAGAACAAAAATGTTGAGGTTCCAAAATTAGGGAAAGATCAAGATCCACTTCCACCTCGTGCTGAAGCTGCTGCCACTACTCATGGCCGAGACGATGAAATGCCAGCAACGTCGTCTGCCAAGGCCGATGCCCAATGTCATAGTACAGAGCATGTCAAATCCAAAACACCAAATATCAGTAAAAAAAGGACTCCAAAACCTAAAATAAAATTGTCGGAGGAGAAGCGTAAACTTGCCAATATGCCATTTACCACACGGAGTGGCAAGGAACGGCTGAGGCCCTGGCCTATGTTCATGGCTAGTGGTTCAGCTTCACATGAGGATGGAAGCACTCAGCCTCTCGCTAGAAAAATGAAAAGACTAAAGCTGGCAAAAGCAGTAGCACCGCAAAGAACTGTGCGTTCTTCGAAATCCCAAATCCACAAGGAGAGTCCGACTCCAATTGTGTCGGTTGCGATGCCTGACCTTCCCAACACTGGACGTGAAGAGCATGCGCCTTCCACCATTTGCACGCCCCCTGCAAGTGATGGAAGGAGCACCCGCAGTCCAGTTCCTGATAGTCAGATTGAAGATGTCAGTGTTGAAGTACACCAGGATGAGGAGGATATGGGTGTTGCTGGCGCTGGGGAGGAAATTGACCAGGAGGATTCTGATGGTGAGGTGGTTTGTTTAAGTCAGGCACCCGGGGAGACACCTGTTGTCCGTGGTAGGAATATGGCCGTTGACATGCCTGGTGAAAATACCCAAAAAATCAGCTCTTCGGTGTGGAAGTATTTCACCAGAAATGCGGACAACAGGTGTCAAGCCGTGTGTTCCCTTTGTCAAGCTGTAATAAGTAGGGGTAAGGACGTTAACCACCTCGGAACATCCTCCCTTATACGTCACCTGCAGCGCATTCATAATAAGTCAGTGACAAGTTCAAAAACTTTGGGTGACAGCGGAAGCAGTCCACTGACCAGTAAATCCCTTCCTCTTGTAACCAAGCTCACGCAAACCACCCCACCAACTCCCTCAGTGTCAATTTCCTCCTTCCCCAGGAATGCCAATAGTCCTGCAGGCAATGTCACTGGCAATTCTGACGAGTCCTCTCCTGCCTGGGATTTCTCCGATGCATCCTTGCGTGTAACGCCTACTGCTGCTGGCGCTGCTGTTGTTGCTGCTGGGAGTCGATGGTCATCCCAGAGGGGAAGTCGTAAGCCCACTTGTACTACTTCCAGTAAGCAATTGACTGTTCAACAGTCCTTTGCGAGGAAGATGAAATATCACAGCAGTCATCCTGCTGCAAAGCGGATAACTGAGGCCTTGACAACTATGTTGGTG